>NC_048586.1:27825229-28125229 GCF_013265735.2 Oncorhynchus mykiss
GCAATGGTTAACACGCTTAAATGTCTTATTCACTTCGACCACGGAGAGGGGAGCGGGCTGCGTCTGCTGCACTTTGTAATCCGTGATTGTCTATAAACCCTGCCACATGAATTTCGACTCTACTTTGTCTCTGTACTGATATTTTGCCTGTTTGATTGCCTTCCGGAGGGAATAACTGCACTGTTTGTATTCAACCATATTCCCAGTAACCTTGCTGTGGTTAAATGTGATGGTTCACGCTTTCAGTTTTGTGCAAATACTGCAATCTATTTGCTGTCTTCACTATGTACATTGTCTCGGGATGGAATTATGAAAGCGGCTCTTCTATTTCTCTCTCTTTTCAGTCATAATCTTTATTACCCAGTGTCTCCTAATCACTGACCGCACCAGCCAGTCAATCAGCCAATTACTAAAACGGACAAAAATACTATAATTATGTTCAATCAGCCAGTTACTCAATACAAAGACTTCCAATCACTCTCAATCATTATTTTACTATGTACATGCACTAATCATAAAACATGCATCTATTTTTAGAAAACCCTCAAAAGAAGACTAGACTAATTTCCTCCCTTCTCTTCTGGTTGAGTTGACTTATTCTCCTGTCGGTCTCTGTCCTCAACAGGTCAGCTGTAAGATTGCTACAATGTTATCCAACTACTGCATCATGGCCTACTCCAGCTGGCTGCTGGCCGAGGGAAACTACCCACACAGCCTGGTCAGTGTCTCCCTCTTCTCCCAGAAGAGGCACCTCTGGTGGTACATCATCCTGGGCTGGGGTAAGCCTTTCTTACTGTAGAAACAGTAGAAGCTTTTACTTAAGTGACCATGAATTAGCAAGAATGAAGTACAAGTTTGCTAAAGTAAAAGCTTCTACATTGATTTTGGCTATGTGCTTCTATCCCTGTCTGGGAGCTCTGCCTGGGAGCTTCTAATCACTGTCTTTTCCCATTCCATTGTCTCTACAGGTTCTCCAATGGTCATCATAGTAGCTTGGAGCTTGGCAAAATATATCCATGAGAATGAAGAGTAGGTTATGTCTGTATTCAAGTATTCATGTCAGAATGCTTATATGCTCCCCACCTATAGTGTGTGTATTTTCCCCCGGTTGTAAAGGTGCTGGGAGACGAGGGGATCTGGTGAATTCTCAGAGTTCCTGTTCTCCTCTTCATTGTTGTGAGTTCTGACATAACCTTTGACCCCATAACCAAGTTTGTGATTTTCTGTTAGTCAGCACCTCACTCAAAATCAGTCTCTTATTTAGGTTACCTTTCTGTTTTTTCCTGAGTATCATAAGAATCCTGGTGGCCATGTTACGGATACAGGACATGCATGTGAATTAGTTCAACCAGTACAGGTAGTGAGTGTTTTTATTCTGTTTGACAAAAACAATTAACAGCTACAGAAAAAAAACCACTTTTGCCATGTTGATGATATCTTATGTAGTTGTATATTTGTATTTTCAGGCTTGCTATGTCCACCCTCCTTTTGGTATCTCTCTCTGGTTTGCACTACGTCCTCTTTGCATTTCTCCCACATAAAGTAAATGAAATATGGAATTGAGCTGGCTTTCGACCTCCACTCAGGTACTGTAGTGCCTTTATCCCACCTCTGTGGTTGTACTATACGTAGAGTACATTTTATGTACAAACTTCCAGTGGATCTATTTTTGGGGATACATTGAGTATACCTCAATATTTGGCTGTGCTTTGTTCTATTCTAAGGGTTTGTAGTAGCAGTTCTATACTGTTTTCTGAATGGAGAGGTAAGTTGACACCCACACAGTTAATGTTCTAGGTTATAGTGAATAGAGAGGGGATTGACTGAACCCGGGTGTTGAACTTTGACACTCCCCAGGTTCAGTATGAGGTCCAGAGGAGGTGGAAGCGATGGAGACTGGAGCAGTATATACACTATATATACAAAAGTATGTGGACACCCATTCAAATAAGTGGATTGAGCTATTTAAACCACACCTGTTGCTGACAGCTGCATAAAATCGAGCAGACAGCCATGCAATCACCATAGACAAACATTGGCAGTAGAATGGCCTTACTGAAGAGCTCAGTAACTTTCAATGTGGCACCATCATAGGATTCCACCTTTCCAACAAGTCAGTTTGTAAAATGTATGCCCTGCTAGAACTTCACCGGTCAGCTGTAAGTGATGCTATTGTGAAGTGTAAACGTCTAGCAGCAACAACGACTCAGCCGCGAACTGGTAGGCCACACAAGCTCACAGAACGAGACCGCCAAGTGCAACACTCACTACCGAGTTCCAAACCGTCAGCACAATAGCTGTTAACCTGGAGCTTCATGAAATGGGTTTCCATGAACAAGCAGCCGCACGCAAGCCTAAGATCACCATGCGCAATGCGAAGTGTCATTTGGCGTGATGTAAAGCTCACCCCCATTGGACTCTGGAGCAGTGGAGATGCGTTCTCTGGAGTGATGAGTCTCGATTCACCATCTGGCAGTCCGACAGAGAAATCTGGGTTTGGCGGATGCCAGGAGAACGCTACCTGCCCGAATGCATAGTGACAATTGTAAAGTTTGGTGGAAAGGAATAATGGTCTGGGGCTGTTTTTCATGGTTCAGATTAAGCCCCTTAGTTCCAGTGAAGGGAAATCGTAACTCTACAGCATACAATGACATTCTAACAGATTCTGTGCTTTCAACTTTGTGGCAACAGTTTGGGGAAGGCCCTTTCCTGTTTCACCATGACAATGCCCCTGGGCACAAACTGAGGTCCATACAGAAAGGCTTTGTCGTGATCAGTGTGGAAGAACTTGCAAAGAGCCCTGACCTCAACCCCATCAAACACCTTTGGGATGAATTGGAATGCCTTCTGCGAACCAGGCCTAATCGCCCAACATAGGTGCCCGACCTCATTTATGCTCTTGTGGCTGAATGGAAACAAGTGCTCGCAGCAATGTTCCAACATCTAGAGCAGCGCCAGATTTAGGCATAGGCGACATTGGCAGCCGCCCAGGGCAGCATCTTGCCAGGGGCAGCATGGGGCACCCACACAAAAAAATTAAAAATAATAATATATATATTTTTTTAAATATTCCCGAATGGTAACATTTGCGCGATCGGTTTTCTATCGCTCATTTGCACGTCACGTCAATGATATCATGTCACCGTGTGGGACTGTGGGTCAATGAACCTTGTCGGAGTGGCCGCCCTGATTCTAGTTTGTGAGCTAGGCAGGCTACTACCTGGGAAGGGTTCCCACTCAGAAGTACGAGATGGGAAAGGGGCAGGGGTAGGTTGACCTCGGGTCTCCCCACTGGAATCCTGAGGTAGGGGGAGCGGGGGGAATCTATCAAATAGCGCACAGTACAGTACTAATGCAATTAGTAATGCAATTAGTAATGCAATTAGTTGCAATTTAGTTTGTGTTTCTTGTTTGAAGTGCATAGTGTAATAATCAGGTTATCTTCTTTGTAAGTGTGTTATCTGTTTGTGTGATATAGAGTTTGTGCAATTTAGTTTTATTTGTGTGTTTTTTGTTAGCATTTGGGTAATAGTGTAATTTTTATTTGTATTTATATACTACAATTTGTTTCTATTTGTCTTTGTTACTACTTTTTGATATTTGAGTCTGTATATTTCTGTATATTTATATCTATATAGTTTTAAATGTTATGGTTATTTATTTGTGGGGGGAGGGGCTAGAACCTCCACCGATCTAGCGGAAAGCCTTCCCAGAAGAGTGGAGGCTGTTGTAGCAGCAAAGGGGGACCAACTCCATATTAATGCCCATGATTTGGAATGAGATGTTCGAGCAAGTGTCCACATCATTTTGGTCATATAGTGTACCTTGGGAGGCCAGGCGCCAACATGGCTGTGTGATGGACATGACCCGCCGCTGTTGAGGGAGAGCAGGAACATTACGGTAAACTGGCACCAGAAGGTGAGGGTGAAGCCCAAGGGAGAGGTGTGCTGCCAGAGCAGAGCCACAAACACAATCACATCCCCCGCCGACAGCATAGCTGCTACCAGCACCAGAGCTGACCCCAGGCCCCACCACCGTTCCCGAGTCCCGGCCCTCACTCACTTGCAACATTACCAGTAACTCCAGGCAGAAGATGGCTCCCACACTGGCCAGGGAAACCAACAAGTGACACAAGCCCACCGCCACCCCCTTAGTCCTGATCCCAGTAACCTTGGTTATGTCGCTCTCCAGCAGAGTTTGAATCATGTGATTAAGAAGGAGAAACTTGAATACCAGATCCAGCTGTGTAGAATACCTTGGGTGCATTCTTTCATGTGAAATAAGACCGTAGGCATTTGAGGGAACAAATGATAGGCTTACCAAAGACCATAACAAAGGTAAACAAGAAAAAATGTCATTTCTGAACTTATTAAGCAGGAATATCATATTTTACTTTTGAAAAGAGCCAACAACTGCAGGTTAAACTCAATAAATCATACTATTTAATGGCATACTGGTTAACATCTCGCAGACCTCACTAAACAAAAACACGCCAAACTAGTTATAATTTTAAAAGATGGGTACAAATGCGTTAACTAGAAACAACACAATTAATTACCATTTGTAAAAGCTTATGAAAATCTATATAAAACAGAATTAAACAACAGTTGGACGGATCTTAAAACCTCTCTGGGATAGGGTCTCGTTTCCTGAATTTCCGCATGATTCACGTGCCCAAAGTAAACTGCCTGTGACTCAGGCCAGGAAGCCAGGATATGTATATAATTGGTAGCATTGGATAGAAAACACTTTGAAGTGTCTAAAACTGTTAAAATAATGTCTGAGACCATAACAGAATTGATATGGCAGGCAAAAATCCGACCAGAATTGGGCTCTTATTATGGAAACCTATGGTTTCTATGTGAATCCATCTCCCAGATTGCAATTCCTATGGCTTCCACTAGATGTCAACAGTCTTTATTCAAGGTTTCGTGCTTCTTTTTTGAAAAAAAATATTGTTATGAGACCACCTGGAGAAAATCAGTCTTTCGGTGCGCGAGCATACGAATTTTCCTTTCCTATTGAACATACTACTTTCCGTATGAAATATTATAGTTTATTTACATTGTAGAGTACCTGAGGATTGTTTAGAAACAACATTGTTTGACTTGTTTGGACAAAGTTTTTTGGGCTCCTTTTGTCTGCATGTTGAACGAGTGGATTACTGAAATCGATGGCGCCAACTAAAGTCCTTCTTTATATCCCAAAAAGTCAGTTTATCTAACAAAACGACCATGTTGTAGCTGGGACCCTTGGGATTGCAAACCGAGGAAGATCTTCAAAAGTAAGTGATTTATTTCATCTCTATTTGTGATTTTGTGAAGCCTGTGCTGGTTGAAAAGTAGGTTGATGTGGGGTGCGGTCCTCAGACAATCGCATGGTACGCTTTTGCCGTAAAGCCTTTTTAAAAATCTGACAAAGCAGTTAGATTAACAAGAAGTTAAGCTTTTAAATGATACAAGACACTTGTATGTTCATGAATGGTTTAATATTACGATTATTTATTTGAATTGCGAGCCCTCCAATTTCACTGGATGTTGTCGGCTTGTGTCCCGTCTAAAATCTTAGACTCTCAACCCAGAAGCAAATATCAGCAGACAAAAAATAATCACTAAAAACAGAGATCACCCAAAAATAAATATTAGACCCTGTTAAAATATTAGCGTGGAGAAAAGCACAAGGAATGTATTGTTTCCAAAAGAGTCCTATTTAACATTCTGGGACAAAGTAGTGGCACTATTTACACAAATGACAACTCGTAATTCAATTCAGTTCTTCCTAGTTCCATCTATCAAACAGTTATCTCAGTATCTCAGAGTCCCCTGCTGATTACAAACCCAAATGTGTAATAAATTGTGAGAATAATATCAAAGCTCATAAGCAAACAAATGGAAAGTCTTACCAGACTTAATAAAAAATTATATAGTACTTTTCATAAGATTCTCAAAGCTCATTAATTATTGATACATATCAATCAATCCAACCACTCAAATTCATAGATGGGGGACTGCAAGGACTGACCATGCATATCCAAAATTATGGTTTTAACCATGTTTTGAGACTAGTGTTTACATTTACTTTGTTTACAAACATTAGTAAAACAAGCTTCATATTTTGTGTTCTGATGAGGAACGACAGTTGAACAAAGCTCATGAGGCATTTATAAGTTGTTGTATTTATTTATTTATTTTACCCCCTTTTTCTCCTCAATTCCACGCTGATCCTCAACACAGGGGCCCTTCAGGGGTGCGTGCTCAATCCCCTCCTGTACTCCCTGTTCACTCATGACTGCACGGCCAGCTGCACCATTGAGAGCATCCTGACAGATTGCATCATTGCCTGGTATGGCAACTGCTCAGCCTCCGACCACAAGGCACTACAGAGGGTAGTGCGTACGTCCCAGTACATCACCGGGGCCAAGCTTCCTGCCATCCAGGACCTCTATACCAGGTGGTGGCAGAGGAAGGCCCTAAAAATTGTCAGACTCCAGCCACCGGAGCACCAAGTCTAGGTCCAAGAGGCTTTTAAACAGCCTCTACCCCCAAGCCATAAGACTTGAACATTTAATCAAATGGCAACCCGGACTATATCCATTGCCCAAGTATTTAACTTGATCTGAATAGTTGTCATGGAGTTGTATTCCCTGCAACAGTCTCCACTTGCCCGAGAGGCAAAAGCGGCGGTGAAATGAGTCTTTTAGGATATCGAAAGTACAGTGGCAGTTTAGTTTAGGTGTATAGTACCAGTAAAAAGTTCGGACACACCTACTCATTCAAGGGTTTTTCTATATCTTTACTGTTTTCTACATTGTGGAATAATAGTGAAAACATAGCTATGAAATAACACATGGAATCATGTATTAAACAAATCAAAATATATTTTAGATTCTTCAAAGTAGACCCGCTTTGCCTTGATGACAGCTTTGAACACTTGGCATTCTCTCAACCAGCTTCACCTGTAATGCTTTTCCAACAGTCTTGAATGAGTTCCTACTTATGCTGAACACTTGTTGGCTGCTTTTCCTTCACCCTGCGGTCCAACTCATCCCAAACCATCTTAATTGGGTCAAGGTCAAGTGATTGTGGAATTTAGGTCATCTGATGCAGAACTCCATCCCTCTCCTTCTTGGTCAAATAGCCCTTAGACAGCCTGGAGGTGTGTTGGGTCATTGTCCTGTTAAAAAACAAATGATAGTGGGACTAAGTGTAAACCAGATGGGATGGCGTATTGCTGCAGAATGCTGTGTTAGCCATGCTGGTTGTGTGTCTTGAATTCTAAGTAAATCAGACTGTCACCAGCAAAGCACCCCCCTCCTTCTCAAAGCTTCACGGTGGGAAATACACATGCAGAGATCATACGTTCACCTACTTTGCGTCTCACAAAGACACAGCGGTTTGAACCAAAAATCTCACATTTGGACTCCTCAGACCAAAGGACAGATTTCCACTGGTCTAATGTCCATTGCTTGTGCTTCTTGGCCCAAGCAAGTCTCTTCTTATTAGTGTCCTTTAGTAGTGGTTTCTTTGCAGCAACTCAACCATGAAGGCCTGATTCCCGCAGTCTCCTCTGAACAGTTGATGTTGAGAGGTATCTGTTACTTGAACTCTGAAGCATTTATTTGGGCTGCAATTTCTGAGGCTGGTGATTCTAATGAACTTATCCTCTCCAGCAAAAGTAACTCAGGGTCTTCCTGTGGCGGTCCTCATGAGAGCTAGGTTCATCATAGTGCTTGATGGTTTTTGCGACTACTTGAAAAAACGTCCAAAGTCCTTGACATTTTCCAGATTACTTTAAGGTCAGTCAATGATGGACTGACATTTCTCTTAGCTTATTCGACCTGTTCTTGCCATAATATGGACTTGGTCTTTTACCAAATAGGGTTATCTTCTGTATACCACCCCTACCTTGTCACAACACAACTGATTTGCTCAAATGCATTAAGGGGGAAAAAAATGCTAAAATTGAACTTTTAGCAAGGCACACCTGTTAATTGAAATGAATTCCAAGTGACTACCTCAAAGCTAGTTGAGAATACCAAGAGTGTGCAAAGCTGTCATCATAATGGGTGGCTACTTTTGAAGAAATGTTAAAACAAATATAAATATTTTATATTAACACTTGTTTGGTTACTACATGATTCCATATGTGTTCATTGTTTGTCTTCACTATTATTCTACAATGTAGAAAATAGTAAAAATAAAGAAACCATTGAATGAGTAGGTGTGTCCAAACTTTTGACTGGTAATGTATGATTAACAAACATAAGTCTCCTCCTGGAATAAACTCAGAAGTCCCCTCCCTTAGTTATTCAGCCAGAATTGACTTATGTAGTTTTTTAGTTATTAGAAGTCCGGTCACGGGATACTTTGCTATCGCCAGGAGGAGACATGAAGGAAGAATGTTAATTCCATGAGTGCATGAGAGATTTTTGCGGCAAGAATATGGCCATTGTAGAGTCCCAATCCCACGCAATTATTTTATGAACGCACTCTGAGTAGAAACTTTGCCTCAAACAGTGAGAAAGCAGTGCAAAGTTCGACTTGCCTCCTGTGATCCACTGTTAGAGCCCCACAGTGGAGGTGTCATAATACCAATAAAACCTAGCGAATGAGAAACAGGTAAATTTCAAACTTACAAGACATTCAGAATTGTCAATTTTAAAGAAATGTAGACGATTTATTACTACGTTTAGCTAACATTAGTTAATCCAGACATTGTTACCTTTACCTCGATTCAGCAGTCTCGTCCAGATCATTATGGCATTTGTAGTTATGATAGCCACATTAGCAGCTAATTAGCATTTCATTTTTGGGGTAAATACAATATATTGGTAAGTCACTTTGTCCTGGAGAGATATACACAGTTATCAAAATGTCACGTGTGGTAAGCCTACACGAAACAGACCTTATTAAGTGTTTCTAAAATCCCCTCTGGGCAAAATCTAATGGTGGAAAAACAATTGGCATAATTTTCCTTGTTTGACCACTAGGTTTTATGGTACTGTATTGGTTAACTGATAAAAGCTAACCATTCCTACAAGAAGTATAAAGATATTGGGGAGCTGTCGGAAGCATTATTCAAGAAACGAGTGTTTCTCAAGACCTTTGTCCCAAGGAGATGGTGCAACAAAACAGGGTGGTAAAAATGGACAATAAAGTATTCTTCTTGATTTTAGTTTTATATTTACTGAATATACACATTTAGTTAAATGTGCGGAGTCAGACAAGTTAGTAAGATCTCATCACATGAAATAACCAAGCATGACAACAGAAATGTTAAAACAAATGTAGACTTTATGGAGTTCCTGGGCTGTACAACCAGTTCACTAGGAAATTGCTGGTGGAGGACGGCTTGACTCGGTCCGTAGCAGCGGCTTGTCGGTCCTGTATTCTCAACTTGACCATAGGTGGTCCACACTAGGCATACAGCGTTCGCATGCAATGCAGTCGCAAACATACCTGGGCCCAACACATATGTAAAATACATGAGGTGGGCTTGAGTTCTTGTTTTGTACCATTTGAATAGTCTAAAAAGTGCCAACTAAAATCACCCCGCAAGCTACTCCGCTAAACCAAGCACACCTCTAGAATTACAAAGTATTTTACATATGCATTTGCCCCAGGTCTTGTAGCAAATGGCATACTACTGGAATTTAAGGCATCTCACAGGGACGAGGTGTGGGCTGACCACAGAGGTCATGGTTCTACACTGCCAGCTGTCGAACCCAGTCAGTAGGTTCTTAGACTCCGTACTTCCCTTTAAGCTCCTCTACCAAGGCAATGTACTCCTTCCTGGCTTCCTCTTGGTTCTTTCCTATAAGAGGCACAAGGAAAAACACATTCATAAAACATGCTGATAACAGGTTACTGTTCAAAGATTGTCTGGCTCAACCAGTACACTTATGACTGTAAATGCATTGAGCTGAAGGGATCCACAGCTGTCTAAATCTGATTCCCTGCGAATTACAAATCACTTAAGGTGAACCGTGCCCTCTACAATCTAAATGTGGGCAGGACTACAGGAAACACACCTTTCTCCTTCTCCCAGGCGTCCCACTTGGCTTTCCCAGTGAAATCAAGCATCCCAGGACGAGCTTCAGAAACAAAGTAAAAAAACACAATCAACAGACTATACTCAATACAATGAGCCATCTACACTTGAGGGGTATCACAAAGCACTGGATGCTGGCTTACCGGTGTTGACGTCGCCCACTTTGGCCTGTTTGAACAGAGCATAAACCCTGAGCATCTCTGCATCTGCTGGTTTGGCCTTCAGCTGCTTCACCTCCTCTGCAGCCTTATCAAATTCTGCCTGGGTGGGATAGAAGCAAAATATGCGATTAAAGTCAGCTAAACAGAGAATGAAAAGCCTACACTGGAAAATGGCTGCTTCCAAGTGAAATTGGAGAGATATGATGGCTTTAGACATGAAAGGTTCCTGTACAATCTCATTGCAAAATGCCAGCAACCTTACAGCAGATCTATGTCAGAAAAAGGTTAAGCTAGATAATCACCGGATAGCAATTGAGTCAGCACTGGCGTACATTGAACCTTGATCTCATATAGGTCTATTTGGCTTAGCCTACAGACAGTAAAACTACATCAATGTCAAGATAACATTCCATTGTGAGCAACTGGAGACCAGAATGGCAGAACATAGAAACTGGCCTCAACCAGAACTACTGAGTATAGAAACAAATCATTGTTGCTGAAAAGGAGGTCTATTCTGCCAAGAAAGAAGAAAGAAAAAAAACAGGCCCCCCAGCAGTACAATGGTCCTCTGAGTGGGCTGAGCTTGAGCAACACTACAAAATGCCACACTGGATGTGCCACCCTGCCAACTGTGCCAAAGGGGGAAGAGAGACAAAACACTGGTTGCTTTTCCTTTTGTATAGCCTAAGAACATAGGCAGTCTGTTGCCTCCACTTATAGTTTAGCCATTATTAGTGTCACTGAAATGTTTGGTGTCAGATGGCCTGGATGTTGCTTTCACCCTGGTAAAATCACCCTGGTCAGAGTCCAAGTAGAGGTAATAACCTGGGGAAAGTACCCAACCCTTATCTGTACAGCCTCCAAGGCAGGTTTTAAAAGACAACACATTAAGTGTATTGGGGTTCCTGAGTGGCGCAGCGGTCTAAGGCACTGCATCTCAGTGCTAGAGGCATAAGTACAGACCCTGGTTTGATTCCAGGGTGTATCACAACCGGCCGTGATTGGGAGACCCATAGGGCCGCGCTCAATTGGCCCAGTGTCGTCCGGGTTAGGGTTTGGCCGGGGCAGGCCGTCATTGTAAATAAGAATTTGTTCTCAACTAACTTGCCTAGTTAGATAAGGGTTCAATAAAAAACATTCCCAAAAAGGTGTTGTGCATCTATTAGCTTTGCACCTGCTCACTCAGACATTGTAAATGTTATACACAAAACAGTTCCAGGGAAAAAGCTTTGCATTGCCCACCATTTACAGTCCTGCCAGATACAAACGCATTGTGTATCAATGCAAATATAATGCTCATTTGAGCCTAGGTCGATGCAGAGACAACCCGGCATGGTGCTTATGTATGAGAGTTTAGCAGCTAACTACAAATTAATCTGGCCTGAAGGTAATGGCTAAACAAACACATTATCTGAACTAAAAAAAAATAAAACAGCCAAGGTCTTGAGTTTTAATGTTGCAATATGTGTGAGGCAACACACTAAAAATGTGACCCAGCTAAAACCAATGTAATCTAATCTACTCAGCTAAACAACAGATATCCAATATGCTTTGGCCTCCGCTTCAATAGGAGGACAGAGATCAGGTTGCCAAACTCACTGATGAAAATATTATCTATCGTCCTGGCTACAACTCACCTGTGAACTTTTATAAGGGGGTATTCATTACGGAAACATTTACCGTTTTAAGAACCAAACGGAAGCAAGCAACGTAAGACGAGAGTTTCTATTTGACAAATTCAGTTAGGTTCCGCCCTGTTTCGTTAGCTTCCGTTTTAAGAAATGTTTTGCGACAGAATATGCGTAATGAATATGCCCCCAGGTGAGAGGCAGAGGGCATGAGCTGAAGGGACAAAGTACAAACCGGTAAAAATGAAATACTTACTTACAAGCCCTTAACCAACAATGCATTTAAGAAAAAATACCTAAAAAATCATTAAAGAGCAGCAGTAAAATAACAATAGCACGGTTATATACAGGGGGTACCAGTACAAAGTCAATGTGCGGGGGCACCGGTTAGTCGAGGTAATTGAGGTAATATGTACATGTAGGTAAAGTTATTAAAGTGAGTATGCATAGATAAAACAGAGTAGCGGGGGGCGCCATTTGATTAGATGTTCTGGAGTCTTATGGCTTGGGGTAGAAGCTGTTTAGAAGCCTCTTGGACCTATACATATTTAGGTATATGTAAACAGATATAACGTGACTAATTTATATATACATTCATTCCTCTAACCAGAAACACAGATGCTTGCCATTTGTTTTCTGCAAGTTGTTCAATAATGGGTTTATTAAATGGGAGTTTATCCTGCGTTCCGGGCGCGAGCCTTCGAGTGACCATGTGATTATAAGAGCTGCGCAAAACGGCAAAATGTCTTCATCCTATAAGAACAAGCTAGACTTTAGTCAACGTTAGATATAATTACTTTCACATGCTTCTTCTCACCAGGATATTACGCAAGCAATCATATACAACGGAGGCGCGTGTGAAGTCCACACACAATCAGTGCCTTGGGCTATGTCAAAGCCGCACCACACCCTTCAAGCAGGGTGACAGAAGTGCCAAAGCCAGGCAATCCTCTGGCACTCTGGTTTGCCAGTAACATTAGCTTGCTAGATATTGAGCTGCCAAACAAATGAAATAGTGGTTTCATCGGGTGGAAGCAAGGGCATTGCGCCTTTTTAAAGGCAATAACATTAATCAAGTTTAATTTAAAATTGCCACAAGACCGACGGGGATAACTAGTAACTAAGTTACTATAATTAGTGGTGCCAGGTCAAGTGCCAACTCCAGTTTGGCAAAAACGATACGCTCTTTACTTGTGTTCTAGCTAGTAGTAGGCTAATTTACCGTTAGCTGACAAAGCCTAGTCGACATGTTAGTGAAACTGCACTTGGACCAGGAAATCAAACCGCTGTCTGTGCGGGTCTCTACAATAATAATAATAATACAACTACCTATGCATGTTATGGTAACTAGCCACAATATAATGTAAAACAAAATACAAATTCGATCCAAACCTCAGACATGGTTTTCAATTCCTTTTGAAGGCCCTTAGTACAGTCACAGAACACTGCTGGCGTCCACAGCCCAGAACTAACGGAAAGGAGAGTAGACCGTTCCTAATGTGTGTATCGTGAGCAACAGCGTGAGCAACAATAGTGGAATCGGCGGTTCGCCTTAAAAATAAAAGTCACCCATTGAAACATGCAAACGGATAAAGTGCCCAACGTTCTGAAGTCTATACATTCACAGTGCGATTGTGTCAAATTAACTACTTATTGTATTTTATTGAATGTATATAACATTCCGACCTTGTTTAGCGTTATCGGTTTGCATCGGTATTGGTATCGGTATATCAATTCGGGACTTTTATTTTGAAGGCAAACCGCCGACTATTGTTGCTAATGTTTACTCACGACACCGTGATCTGTTCCTCCAAGCGTTTCGCTAATGTGCGAGGCGATACCGCCCCTCAATTCCATTGGTAGATTTAACGAATGACATTCACGCAACATCTCGGTTAGTTGGGGTGAGTAAAGGTAACCAATCAAATCCCTCAATTCATTGGCACGAGTAGTGGTCCCACTAAAGTAGGGCACGGGGTCATGGGGATGTGTGTCTGCAACAATTAAATATGTATCTCTACTAAAGACAACACAGTCTTCTCCAATAGGTCGTTATCATTAAAACGTCACAAATAGGTGAAGAACGTTCGATTGGCCTGCTTTCCCGGCAAGGAGATCGATCACCAGCGCCGCTAAAACCACTGACATTTTTTAAAACATTTTTATTTTACCTTTATTTAACCAGGTAGGCAAGTTGAGAACAAGTTCTCATTTACAATTGCGACCTGGCCAAGATAAAGCAAAGCAGTTGGACAGATACAACGACACAGAGTTACACATGGAGTAAAACAAACATACAGTCAATAATACAGTATAAACAAGTCTATATACAATGTGAGCAAATGAGGTGAGAAGGGAGGTAAAGGCAAAAAAGGCCATGGTGGCAAAGTAAATACAATATAGCAAGTAAAACACTGAAATGGTAGTTTTGCAATGGAAGAATGTGCAAAGTAGAAATACAAATAATGGGGTGCAAAGGAGCAAAATAAATAAATAAATTAAATACAGTTGGGAAAGAGGTAGTTGTTTGGGCTAAATTATAGGTGGGCTATGTACAGGTGCAGTAATCTGTGAGCTGCTCTGACAGTTGGTGCTTAAAGCTAGTGAGGGATATAAGTGTTTCCAGTTTCAGAGATTTTTGTAGTTCGTTCCAGTCATTGGCAGCAGAGAACTGGAAGAAGAGGCGGCCAAAGAAAGAATTGGTTTTGGGGGTGACTAGAGAGATATACCTGCTGGAGCGTGTGCTACAGGTGGGAGATGCTATGGTGACCAGCGAGCTGAGATAAGGGGGGACTTTACCTAGCAGGGTCTTGTAGATGACATGGAGCCAGTGGGTTTGGCGACGAGTATGAAGCGAGGGCCAGCCAACGAGAGCGTACAGGTCGCAATGGTGGGTAGTATATGGGGCTTTGGTGACAAAACGGATTGCACTGTGATAGACTGCATCCAATTTGTTGAGTAGGGTTTTGGAGGCTATTTTGTAAATGACATCGCCAAAGTCGAGGATTGGTAGGATGGTCAGTTTTACAAGGGTATGTTTGGCAGCATGAGTGAAGGATGCTTTGTTGCGAAATAGGAAGCCAATTCTAGATTTAACTTTGGATTGGAGATGTTTGATATGGGTCTGGAAGGAGAGTTTACAGTCTAACCAGACACCTAAGTATTTGTAGTTGTCCACGTATTCTAAGTCAGAGCCGTCCAGAGTAGTGATGTTGGACAGGCGGGTAGGTGCAGGTAGCGATCAGTTGAAGAGCATGCATTTAGTTTTACTTGTATTTAAGAGCAATTGGAGGCCACGGAAGGAGAGTTGTATGGCATTGAAGCTTGCCTGGAGGGTTGTTAACACAGTGTCCAAAGAAGGGCCGGAAGTATACAGAATGGTGTCGTCTGTGTAGAGGTGGATCAGAGACTCACCAGCAGCAAGAGCGACCTCATTGATGTATACAGAGAAGAGAGTCGGTCCAAGAATTGAACCCTGTGGCACCCCCATAGAGACTGCCAGAGGTCCGGACAGCAGACCCTCCGATTGCCTGCTGTTTTAAGTGATTGTTAAATAAATTAACTTTTTGGTTGTAATATCATCACCACTTGGAGAGCATGGTCAGAACCACCTTTCCGAATATTCCATGCAAAACAATTGCGCACATTTAGCTTAAAGTTAATACGAGAAACTGCACGCTTTTCATGATCAGTAAACATCAATAGGGGAGGTGCATGAAAATGCGGCCCACATACACTTACAACAAATTCCTTTTTTTTGCTAAATTCGCCTTATTGTACATTGCTCTCTTGTTACCTTTTTTGTATGTTCAAAAGCACACTATACACATTGCGCCAATTTTAGCTTCAAGGTGCCAGCAATTAGAAAAAACGAAAAAGTAGATTGTGCTGATTTATTGGGGGGCATTGAACCATGTCTCGCGCTGTAGTTAAAACATTCAGCGGACAGGGTTTTCCCTAATTACCAGAGCCACAAAGGTCAAATTGGCTAGATTAAAAATAAAAAAAATACAAACAGCAGGTTTTTAGTCTTTAATAGAAAGGTTTGAGTTAGGCATACGTTTACCAGTGTGGTTAAGGTTAGGTTTAAAATCAAACTTTTGAAGATAAATTGTAGAAATGGGCGGGGTTTATGACTTTGTGGCTGTGGTAACTAGTGACGACCAGTATAGTGATAAAATTATGTAATATCTGAATTCCAACATCTTTATGCACGTTCGTAATGGATCATGTAATTCCAAATCGGCTGTGTGAGGGTATCCTTATGATATCTCTCATCGAATTTTAAAATAATTTTTGCATTGTAATTTCAGAAAATGTCCATAATATATTTGCAATAGTAGTGGAATAATTGTTTCACAGTATTACTTAAGCAGCAGTGTTTTGATTGGCTGTGATATTCACTCATTAATTAATCCTGCTGGACCAGCATCCGTTGTCAAAATGAGAAAGCTTTTTTGGCTTTGGTGCTGTGTTCTTCTTTGGTGGGGTTTAACAGAAGTTGGCATCCAATGTGTTGCATTAGTGCCACCAACAGGACTGGAGTATAAATACATCCATTATACTTTGATACACGTGTAAAAGGAAAACATTTACCCTGCCAACTAACCCCCTATACTCATAAAAAAGGCACTACCCCATTCCCCTATTTGAACCCTATCTGATCCTACACCAGGCCAACGCCGTGGGGGGACAGGACACTACCATTCAACACTCGTTTGCAGTAAAATCTCGTTGTATTTTTTTCCCCACCATTATTTAACCAGGTAGGCCAGTTGAGAACAAGTTCTCATTTACATCTGTGACTTGGCCAAGATAAAGCAAAGCAGTGTGACAAAAAAACAACACAGAGTTACACATGGGATAAGCAAAAGTACAGTCAATAACACAATATAAATCTATATACAGTGTGTGCAAATATCAAGGAGGTAAGGCAATAAATAGGACAATAGTAGTGAAGTAATTACAATTTAGCAAATTAACACTGGAGTGATAGATGTGCAGATGATGATGTGCAAGTAGAAATACTGGTGTGCAAAAGAGCAAAACAAGTCAATATAAACAATATGGGGATGAGGTAGGTAGTTGGATGGGCTATTTACAGATGGGCTGTGTACAGCTGCAGCGATCGGTAAGCTGCTCAGATAGCTGATGTTTAAAGTTAGTGAGGGAGATGTAAGTATCCAACTTTTGCAACTTTTGATTTTGCAATTCGTTCCTGTCATTGGCAGCAGAGAAGGTATTTTTGGTCATAAGTTGTAGTAGCAGCAACATTATGTACAAAATAAGTTTTAAATAAAAGAGTTACAAACAATGTAAAAATGTTTTTAAAAATATATAGCACAGATGGTTAGGAGCCCGTAAAACGGCAGCCATCTCGACCGGCACCAAATGTCATCATTGCAATAGTTTTTCCAACGTTAATTTTATCGCCTGATGTAGCATTTTCACCTATTAATTTGAATATTTTTGGAATCGTTGTCTCAGCCTCTTATGTACACGATGACATCGTCGGCATACAGAGATATCTTGTGTTCATTTGGCCCCACCATTCCGCCAGAGGTTCTATACTAAGGGAAAATATCAGACAATTTCCTTGTTGTAACGAAAAGGTTTTTATTACAGTGCAATACGTTTATCTGGTTTGTCTTTTAACTTTAGTTTTAGGGATACCGGACTATGATCTGAGATGGTGATGTTATTAATCATATAGTTTTCTACCTGATGAGCTTAAGGTCTGAGTGATAAGAAAGTATATCCGAGAGTAAGTTCCATGAGGATTTGAAAAGAAAGTATAAGATTTTGTTGTTGGTTTTAACTTTCTCCAAATATCAATAAACCCCTGTTCTTCAAAAGTGAAATTGAACTGCTCTTGACATTTTTAATATGGGACCATCTGGTCGTGACTTGTCCAAATGTGGAGATAATGGACAAATCTTTTTTTTTTTGCAATTAAAGTCACCTCCAACATACAATGTGTATTTGAATGCTTAGCAATCTCTAAGAAACATCTACTAATCAATTGTGGGGAATCATCATTTGGTGCATACAAATAAGCAAAAGTTAAATGTATAACAAACTGACCCTCTGAATCAGTTACCAATAATTTTGCACGCCCAATTTTTCAGTTTTTGATTTGTTAAAAAAGTTTGAAATATCCAATAAATGTCGTTCCACTTCATGATTGTGTCCCACTTGTTGTTGATTCTTCACAAAAAAATACAGTTTTATATCTTTATGTTTGAAGCCTGAAATGTGGCAAAAGGTCGCAAAGTTCAAGGGGGCCGAATACTTTCGTAAGGCACTGTAAGAAACAAAAAAGGGGTGTAGTCCATAAACCTGCCTGGATGAGACATTCCCTACACCCCGTTATAAACTATGAATTATAAACTGGGTGGTTCGAGTCCTGAATGCTGATTGGCTGACAACCGTGCTATATCAGACCCTATACCACGGGTATGACAAAAATTTTATTTTTACTGCTCTAATTACATTGGTAACCAGTTTATAATAGCAATAAGGCACCTCAGGGGTTTGTGGTATATTGCTAATATACCATGGCTAAGGGCTGTATCCAGGCACTCCGTATTGTGTTGTGATTAGCAGCCCTTAGCTGTGGTATATTGGCCATATACCACACCCCCTCGTGCCTTATTGCTTAAATATAGTCCAATGGCCTATTAAATGTTTTCCCAACTCAAATAATATTAGGCTATAAGAAAACAGAACGCCAAAAAAATACAAGCATATCCAGGCGGGTAAATTTACTGTCTCTCATTCCAAAGCAGGCTGTCCTAAACAGTAAGGGTTAAATGCTGGAAATGAAATGTAATCCAAAAGCATTGTCTAAATCAATAAAGGATCAGCACATTTTTTATAAATATTTTCAGTAACCTACATTTGGGTGGCCTATATGTAATTGCCATAAAACAACGTATAAAAATAAATAATCTTTCCTCTATATCCTACTAAAAGAGAAAGTGGGAATGAGGAAAGCAGGCACTTCTGTTTTTTTTCCAGATTAAATAATTACTTTATCATCCCGGCAAACTCTAGGCTAATAAATTTAAATTCCTTAATAAGAAGAAGGGGTCACTTCAGTAGTCAATGTGGATGGAGAATGTTCCGCAGTAGATTTAGGATACTTCTTGTGCCTTGAGTCCTTCTGTCTCTCACTCCTTCTGGACCCAACAATTTGCCACATAGTCAGCATATTTTTCCGGACCCTGTCCTCGGGTCTGGAAAGTGCTGTAATCCCAATGGAGCGCAGGTAGGACTCGGCATCAAGTATGTGATGTTTTTGGCTGCTCTTGATCTCGTCATAATCTTTTCTCTTCCTCAACAGCTCTGCAGAATAGTCATTGAAGATTGATATGCGCTTGTCCTTGTAGAATAGTTCTCGACAGCTGCATTATCCCCTGTTTTGTTGAGACGGCGCACGATGATAGCGCTGGGCCTCTGTGTCCTTCGCTCCGGGCCTGCTCCGGGCTGCATTTGCCGTTCTGTGGGCCCTTTACATGACCAAAGGTGTAGCTTTATCGATTTCTAAGACCTCCCTCAGCATCTTGTCCACAAATGTAGACATTTTCTGCCCCCTTTCTGCATTGGTTTTGACCCGCAAAATTTGAATATATTGAATATTTATATCACTTGTTGGCCTATCCCTCTGTACTGGTGTAGATCTACTCACATCACTCCTCTCAGGATCCCTCCTCCTTGCCCCATCTTCCTCTACTTTCTTCACTGCCTCAGCACACGACAACTTCAGCCCCATGTGCACCCCAACAATTAACACATACCGCTTCTTTCCCGAATGCTACACATACTGTACCTTTGTCTCGTGCCCTTCTGCACACTTCTCACACCTAGGAACCTCCCTCCTACACACTGCTTCCACATGGAAATAAGCTTTACATCTGTAACAATGTATTCGGTACAAAAGCTGGTACGGGATAACTGATATATCCCAACATCACTTTGTCTGGCAAATTACAAAGCACCTAACTCCATTTTTATCCACTCTGAAACCACAAATGGATCAGCCAAAAGGCAAGGGTCCACTTTTGCCAAAAATGTCACTCCTACTACTGTCATCTTTATCCTGAGTGCAAGCCTTGGACTCCCGAGAACTTCACCACACCTACCACCTCCGATACTTCTCCCTCAGTCACTTACATTTCTCTTCCTGTCTTCAATTCGGTCGGTGTACAGCTCACTCTGCTTACAGTTTCTACCATTCTTCAACAAACCATCTCCATTTTCCCCTACATTTTGTACCAATTCAAGATCCCCCCCTCTTCCTCCCTCTCTCTCTTCGACCTCCACTGCCTCTCTTTTATCCCCATTCCTCCTCCGTAATCCAAGTATACGTCTCCTTATGATAATAATACACTTCTCCTGACATACAGTGGATTCGGAAAGTATTCAGACCCCTTGACGTTATCCATACTTTGTTACATTACAGCCTTATTCTAAAATTGATTAAATAAAGGTTTTTACTCCTCAATTGACACACAATACCCCATAACAACAAAGCGAAAACAGGTTTAGATATTTTTGCAAGTTTATTAAACATTTCAAATGGATACCTTATTTACATAAGTATTCAGACCCTTTGCTATGAGATTTGAAATTGAGCTCAGGTGCATCTTGATTCCATTGATCATCATTGAAATGTTTCTACAACTTGATTGGAGTCCACCTGTGGTAAATTCAATTGATTGGACATGATTTGGAAAGGCACAGACCTGTCTATTTAAGGTCCCACAGTTAACAGTGGATGTCAGAGCAAAAAACAAGCCATGAGGTTGAAGGAATTGTCCATAGAGCTCTGAGACAGGATTGTGTTGAGGCACAGATCTGGGGAAGGGTACATTTCTGCAGCATTGATGGTCCCCAAGAACACAGTCACCTCCATCATTCATAAATGACAAACAAGATTCTCTGCTCTGATGAAACCCAGATTGAACTCTTTGGCCTGAATGCCAAGCGTCACGTCTGGAGGAAACCTGGCACCATTCCTACGGTGAAGCATGGTGGTGGCAGCATCATGCCGTGGGGATGTTTTTCAGCGGCAGGGACTGGGAGACTAGTCAGGACTGAGGGAAAGATGAAAATATATATAAATATATGCATTTTTATGAATCCTTAGGCCTTCTCTGATGGCGAAGAAGGCCCTGATGGTTCCCCACTAACTGATACTGTGTAGTCATTGTTGTGGGGGGTCCGTGGGTGTCTTTTGTCCCTTTCTTTAGAATACTCATGTCTTACTCATACTCCAATGTATACTGAGATTTTTTTATATAAATATGAACTTTACCGAACAAAACATACATGTATTGTGTAACATGAAGTCCTGTGAGTGTCATCTGATGAAGATCATCAAAGGTTAGTGATTCATTCTATCTCTATTTCTGCTTTTTGTGACTCCACTCTTTGGCTGGAAAAATGGCTGTGTGTTTTTGTGACTTGGCTCTGACCTAACATAATTGTTTGTGGTGCTGTCGCTGTAAAGCCTATTTGAAATCAGACACTATGGTGGGATTAACAACAAGATTACCTTTAAAATGGTATGAGATACTTGTATGTTTGAGGAATTTTAATTATGAGATTTCTGTTGTTTTGAATTTTGCGCCCTACACTTTCACTGGCTGTTGTCATATCGATCCCGTTAACGGGATTTCAGCCCTAAGAAGATTTATATACTATAATAATGGAATATAATATATAAATTCTATTATTTTAAATGGCCAATTTGGGTGCAATCAGTTAGATTAATTTCTGAGATCAAATTATATTTCAACAAAATAATGTTTCAGGAATACTAATTTGATCTGTATCTAACTACAGAAAAGATTAGAGAACTATCTGAGATGGTGGGTGTCATGGCTTGTTAAAATGACATGGAACGACACTTTAGATACTGTAGCTATGCCCAGCGAGGCTGGAATTTATCCAGTTTGTGAAAAATTCAAAATATGTTACCACTTGAGCCGGTCTACCACCCCCTTCAAGAAGTTTGTCTATGGTATGTTATGGCTGTATTTTAGTGGCTTCTGCCAACTTCCAATTATTCCCCTACCATTGGCATGGCCCCTATGGTCCTGCCCATAAACACTTGTTATTGATGGTAGGGTTTAGGAGGCGATTATGGTCTGGGAAAGATGCCAGCACACTTCCAAATTATCCTTCACTAAACGTTGTTGCACCCATTGGCATGCATTCTTGATAAATGCAGTACATTGATTTGATGTCTTAAATTCTACATAATATATCATTTTAAGGCATGATGAAGATCATCCACCAGGCACACGGAGCAAAGGTATCCTTCTCTTTTTGACATCTTACATAATTCATATACACAATAACCCTGTTAAATCTGGCCCATTTGTTTCTTCTAGATAATTGTATTTTATAAATCCAATCAAAAATATTGATTTCCTGTTTGCAGATGAACAAGTTGGTGATGAGTTTGGAGGACGATCAAATCAAATCAAATCAAATTTATTTCTATAGCCCTTCGTACATCAGCTGATATCTCAAAGTGCTGTACAGAAACCCAGCCTAAAACCCCAAACAGCAAGCAATGCAGGTGTAGAAGCACGGTGGCTAGGAAAAACTCCCTAGAAAGGCCAAAACCTAGGAAGAAACCTAGAGAGGAACCAGGCTATGTGGGGTGGCCAGTCCTCTTCTGGCTGTGCCGGGTGGAGATTATAACAAAACATGGTCAAGATGTTCAAATGTTCATAAATGACCAACATGGTCGAATAATAATAAGGCAGAATAGTTGAAACTGGAGCAGCAGCACAGTCAGGTGGACTGGGGACAGCAAGGAGTCATCATGTCAGGTATTCCTGGGGCATGGTCCTAGGGCTCAGGTCCTCCGAGAGAGAGAAAGAAAGACAGAATTAGAGAGAGCATATGTGGGATGGCCAGTCCTCTTCTGGCTGTGCCGGGTGGAGATTATAACAGAACATGGCCAAGATGTTCAAATGTTCATAAATGACCAGCATGGTCGAATAATAATAAGGCAGAACAGTTGAAACTGGAGCAGCAGCACAGCCAGGTGGACTGGGGACAGCAAGGAGTCATCATGTCAGGTAGTCCTGGGGCATGGTCTTAGGGCTCAGGTCCTCCGAGAGAGAGAAAGAGAGAAGGAGAGAATTAGAGAACGCACACTTAGATTCACACAGGACACCAAATAGGACAGGAGAAGTACTCCAGATATAACAAACTGACCCTAGCCCCCCGACACATAAACTACTGCAGCATAAATACTGGAGGCTGAGACAGGAGGGGTCAGGAGACACTGTGGCCCACTCCGAGGACACCCCCGGACAGGGCCAAACAGGAAGGATATAACCCCACCCACTTTGCCAAAGCACAGCCCCCACACCACTAGAGGGATATCTTCAACCACCAACTTACCATCCTGAGACAAGGCTGAGTATAGCCCACAAAGACCTCCGCCACGGCACAACCCAAGTGACAAGCTCACGATGACAAGCTCATTCTTGACCTGGCATAGTCATCTTCTTTTGTGCACATACTGTACACTTGTTGACCAAAGTGTGTGCTATGTTATTTATGAGTAGTAACTGTACATTCAGTCAACATCCTGGTAATGAAATGTTGTCAAAACAGATGGCCCTGTTTTATGCCTGTTTTTGTTGTAGTGGCAAATTAAACAGAATTGGCCATCTTCGGGAAAGAGGATTATGAGCTCCTTTTAAAGTCAACCCCCAACCCACCTGGTGGTGACGGGTGTTTACTGGCCTTCATTCACCATGGGAGAGGTGATTCAGATCTGACATGGAGGATACACATGGATGGAAGATGGAAGGGGGATCCTTTCGATTCTGCACCTGTTTCTTTACCGTTATGCTCACATCCTTGTGGTCTCTTTCCCTTCACATTTCTCACTGTCAATATTGAATGATAATTCTTCAGGGTTTACCAGTGAAATGTCTATGCCACATCTGCATACCAACCATTTGATCTCAATCAGTTTCATGGGGGATATGCATTTAGATCTTGAGTTATACAGTGTTGTTTCGAAGTAGCCTACAATGTTGTTTTGAATTATGTATTGTACGATGAGTGAATTTTAGAGCAGAGGGTGTTAACAAACTGTATCATAGCCTACCTGTGTATTTTGCATAGTGACGGGTATTCCCCCCTCACCACGGAGCGCCACATCACTGTCTGTCTTAGTAGCCTACTCTCTGTATAGCAAATGTATCATTAGAACTTAGTAGCCTATTTTTTGCTCCAGCTGAGGTAGAATCTGTTTAACGTTAGCTTCTTACTTCATCCTTTTTGGATAAGGAATATTAGCCAGAGACCTTCAACGTTACTGCAATAGAAGTCTCTGCCGGCAGCTAGCCACCTGACTGACATATCAGTAAGCGACTACCAGTTGTGCACTCATTCTCAGAGAGACAGTTTTTGTTTGTTTGGGGGATGTCTGTAGACATAGCAGGAGTCATGGGACGTTTTTAAAATTGCCTTTTGTCCGGCATCTCGCGAACACACTGTCATCTGCGTCTCTAGTTTTGCCTACTTCTCTAGTGCCCCATGGTGCACGTTTTGGTTATTGCCCTAGCACTACACAGCTGATTCAAATAAACAACTCATCACCAAGCTTTGATTATTTGAATCAGTTGTGTAGTGCTAGGGCAACAACAAAAAAAACATTTTTTCTTAAAATTCAACTAACTGGATTTATATCAACTTCGTCAAACACCATAAAAGACATTCAATTTTTACAATTATTGTCCAAGTGGTTAATTAAAGTTATTGTTTTATTTTTAGATTCTAATATTAGATTACTCCGATACAGTGCCTTCGGAAAGTATTCAGACCCCTTGACTCTTTATTATTCTAAAATTGATAAAAAAAAACAATCCTCACTATTCAGACCCTTTCCTATGAGACTCGATGTTGATCTCAGGTGCATCCTTGAGATATTTCTACAACTTGATTGGAGTCCACCTGTGGTAAATTAAATTGATTGGACATAATTTGGAAATGCACTCAACTGTCACTAAAATGATCCACAGTTGACAGTGCATGTCACAGCAAAAAACAAGCAATGAGGTCGGCAGGTAGCCTAGTGGTTAGAGCGTTGGGCCAGTAATTGAAAGGTTGCTGGATCAAATCCCTGAGCTGACAAGGTAAAAATCTGTCGTTCTACCCCTGAACAAGGCAGTTAACCCACTGTTTTCCCGGTAGGCTGTCATTGTAAATAAGAATTTGTTCTTAACTGACTTGCCTAGTTAAATAAATACAGTGCCTTGCGAAAGTATTCGGCCCCCTTGAACTTTGCGGCCTTTTGCCACATTTCAGGCTTCAAACATAAAGATATAAAACTGTATTTTTTTGTGAAGAATCAACAACAAGTGGGACACAATCATGAAGTGGAACGACATTTATTGGATATTTCAAACTTTTTTAACAAATCAAAAACTGAAAAATTGGGCGTGCAAAATTATTCAGCCCCCTTAAGTTAATACTTTGTAGCGCCACCTTTTGCTGCGATTACAGCTGTAAGTCGCTTGGGGTATGTCTCTATCAGTTTTGCACATCGAGAGACTGACATTTTTTCCCATTCCTCCTTGCAAAACAGCTCGAGCTCAGTGAGGTTGGATGGAGAGCATTTGTGAACAGCAGTTTTCAGTTCTTTCCACAGATTCTCGATTGGATTCAGGTCTGGACTTTGACTTGGCCATTCTAACACCTGGATATGTTTATTTTTGAACCATTCCATTGTAGATTTTGCTTTATGTTTTGGATCATTGTCGTGTTGGAAGACAAATCTCCGTCCCAGTCTCAGGTCTTTTGCAGACTCCATCAGGTTTTCTTCCAGAATGGTCCTGTATTTGGCTCCATCCATCTTCCCATCAATTTTAACCATCTTCCCTGTCCCTGCTGAAGAAAAGCAGGCCCAAACCATGATGCTGCCACCACCATGTTTGACAGTGGGGATGGTGTGTTCAGCTGTGTTGCTTTTACGCCAAACATTACATTTTGCATTGTTGCCAAAAAGTTCAATTTTGGTTTCATCTGACCAGAGCACCTTCTTCCACATGTTTGGTGTGTCTCCCAGGTGGCTTGTGGCAAACTTTAAACAACACTTTTTATGGATATCTTTAAGAAATGGCTTTCTTCTTGCCACTCTTCCATAAAGGCCAGATTTGTGCAATATAGGACTGATTGTTGTCCTATGGACAGAGTCTCCCACCTCAGCTGTAGATCTCTGCAGTTCATCCAGAGTGATCATGGGCCTCTTGACTGCATCTCTGATCAGTCTTCTCCTTGTATGAGCTGAAAGTTTAGAGGGACGGCCAGGTCTTGGTAGATTTGCAGTGGTCTGATACTCCTTCCATTTCAATATTATCGCTTGCACAGTGCTCCTTGGGATGTTTAAAGCTTGGGAAATCTTTTTGTATCCTAATCCAGCTTTAAACTTCTTCCCAACAGTATCTCGGACCTGCCTGGTGTGTTCCTTGTTCTTCATGATGCTCTCTGCGCTTTTAACGGACCTCTGAGACTATCACAGTGCAGGTGCATTTATACGGAGACTTGATTACACACAGGTGGATTGTATTTATCATCATTAGTCATTTAGGTCAACATTGGATCATTCAGAGATCCTCACTGAACTTCTGGAGAGAATTTGCTGCACTGAAAGTAAAGGGGCTGAATAATTTTGCACACCCAATTTTTCAGTTTTTGATTTGTTAAAAAAGTTTGAAATATCCAATAAATGTTGTTCCACTTCATGATTGTGTCCCACTTGTTGTTGATTCTTCACAAAAAAATACAGTTTTATATCTTTATGTTTGAAGTCTGAAATGTGGCAAAAGGTCGCAAAGTTCAAGGGGCCCGAATACTTTCGCAAGGCACTGTAAATAAAAATATCAAAGTAATTGTCCGTAGAGCTCAGAGACAGGATTGTGTCGAGGCACAGATCTAGGGAAGTGCACCAAAAAAGTCTGCAGCATTGAAGGTTCCCAAGAACACAGTGGCCTCCATCATTCTTAAATGGAAGATGTTTTCAGGGACTGGGAGACTATTCAGGATCGAGGGAAAGATAAACAGAGACGTCCTTGATGAGAACTTGCTCCAGAGCGAAGAATGGGAGAAACTCCCCGAATACAGGTGTGCCAATCTTGTCATACCAAGAAAGACTGGAGGCTGTAGTCCCTGCAAACAGTGCTTCATCAAAGCCTGAATACTTACGGAAATACTTACAGAAATCTGAAATTGCTGTTTTTTTGTATATATTAGCAAACATTTCTAAAAACCTGTTTTTGCTTTGTCATCATGGGGTGTAGATTGAGGTAAAAAAAAAAAAACGTAACAAGGCTGTAACATAATAACATTTGGAAAAAGTCTGAATACTTTCTGAAGGCACTGTATGCTTGGGGCAAATACAACACAACACTTAACCACTCTTCATATTTTCAAGGTTGGTGGCGGCTGCATCATGTTGATGTTATGCTTGTCATCGGCAAGGACCTGGAAGTTTTTAGGGTGAAAAGAAGCAGAATAGTGCTAAGCACAAGCAGAGATTGAGATCTGGAGACTGGCTAGGCCACTCCAGGACCGTGAAATGCTTCTTACGAAGCCACTCCTTCGTTGCCCGGGCTGTGTGTTTGGGATCATTGTCATGCTGAAAGATCCAGCCACGTTTCATCTTCAATGCCCTTGCTGATGGAAGGAGGTTTTCACTCAAAATCTCACGATACATGGCCCCATTCATTATTTCCTTTACATGGATCAGTCGTTCTGGTCCCTTTGCAGAAAAACAGCCCCAAAGCATAATGTTTCCACCCCCATGCTTCACAGTAGGTATGGTGTTCTTTGGAAGCATTCTTTGTCCTCCAAACACGACGAGTTGAGTTTTTACCAAAAAGTTATATTTTGGTTTCATCTGACCATATGACATTCTCCCAATCTTCTTCTGGATCATCCAAATGCTCTCTAGCAAACTTCAGACGGGCCTGGACATGTACTGGCTTAAGCAGGGGGACACGTCTGGCACTGCAGGATTTGAGTCCCTGGCGGCGTAGTGTGTTACTGATGGTAGGCTTTGTTACTTTGGTCCCAGCTCTCTGTAGGTCATTCACTAGTTCCCCCCGTGTGGTTCTGGGATTTTTGCTCACCGTTCTTGTGATAATTTTGCCCCCACGGGGTGAGATCTTGCGTGGAGCCCCAGATTGAGGGAGATTATCAGTGGTCTTGTATGTCTTCCATTTCCTAATAATTGCTCCCACAGTTGATTTCTTCAAACCAAGCTGCTTACTTACCTATTGCAGATTCAGTCTTCCCAGCCTGGTGCAGGTCTACAATTTTGTTTCTGGTGTCCTTTGACAGCTCTTTGGTCTTGGCCGTAGTGGAGTTTGGAGTGTGACTGTTTGAGGTTGTGGACAGGTGTCTTTTATACTGATAACAAGTTCAAACAGGTGCCATTAATACAGGTAATGAGTGGAGGACAGAGGAGCCTCTTAAAGAAGAAGTTACAGGTCTGTGAGAGCCAGAAATCTTGCTTGTTTGTAGGTGACCAAATACTTATTTTCCACCATAATTTGCAAATAAATTCATTATTTTCTGGATTTTTTTTCTCATTTTGTCTGTCACAGTTGAAGTGTACCTATGATGAAAATTACAGGCCTCTCTCATCTTTTTAAGTGGGAGAACTTGCACAATTGGTGTCTGACTAAATACTTTTTACCTCCACTGTACACTCCCCTCCATATGTATTTGGTCACTGACGCTAACATTTTTAATTTGGCTCTATAATCCAGGATTTTTTGATTTGAGATAGAAAGTTTCATATTAAGCGATAGTACAGAATGTCAGCTTTTATTTGAGGGTATTTTCATACATATCTGTTTTAAAATTTTAGAAATGAAAGTAAGTATTTTAGAAATCACAAGTGTTTGGACATATTCACTTATTTAAGTGATAGGCCCGAAACAAATTCTCGGGCATTAACAACACCTCTGCCAATATATCCTCCAAACACTGCCTTCGAGGGTATTATCACTTTTCTACAACGGTTACCAACATATTTAAATAAAGATTGACATATTTTCATAAAGAATGTTATTTTGCTTAATGTTATCATACTATTTCATTCTCCCACAAGACATAGTCGGGACACAAATTTAGGGTTGCTAGAGACGCGACCCAGTCGTTGTAGTGGTCTGGGTGTAGCTGGTGCAGAAGAGTCAGGCGCAGGACAGCAGAGATGAGTATCACAAGTAACTTTACTCAAATATTCCAATAACATGTCGTAATACCGAGGCCACAATAACGGACCAAACAAACATAAAACAATCACGCACAGAAACCATGGGGAAAACAGAGGGTTAAATAATGAACATGTAATTGTGGAATTGAAACCAGGTGTGTAAAACAAAGACAAAACAAATGGAAAATGAAAAGTGGATGGCTAGAAGGCCGGTGACGTCGAACGCCGCCCGAACAAGGACAGAGACCGACTTCGGCGGAAGTCGTGACAGTCGTTCAGTCTTTTTGTTCTATGGATGTGACCCAGTCGTTCGTTCTAAATGTTCCATTGCCATACTGGCTGGCAACGTTCTTATCCCTTGCTTGCTAGCTAGCCAACTACGGCTAACTTAGTCATGTCAAAC
Organism: Oncorhynchus mykiss; assembly: GCF_013265735.2. NCBI lineage: Eukaryota > Metazoa > Chordata > Actinopteri > Salmoniformes > Salmonidae > Oncorhynchus > Oncorhynchus mykiss. The sequence continues at coordinate 27,854,732 of NC_048586.1, forward strand.
AGTGCAGCCAGAATAACAGCTAGGTAGCTGCATTTGCATTTGTTTTAGCTGTTTTCTAGTGACGTTTATTTTGATATCAATGAGCTAATGAGGTGTGATTTCGCCTGGCATAGAAAATGTACTCATTCATCAGGACACTGTTGTCCAGAGGAGCTAGCCAACAACACAGGAAAAGACACAGGAAAAATGTGTCAAAATCCCTGAGGATGTATGATATGATAGCATTATCTTAGCCTGTAACTTCAGTCTTTGACAAGACCCCTAGGCTTCTCTTGGGTAAAGTGATAAGGAGAAGACTGTCACAATTTTTTGGTCGACCACCACTTGACAAGAGCTCCCAACCTAAAGTGCCTGGATTCTGCCTCGACTTTGCACGGCCTTATAATGGTGCTAGAGATCTAGACAGCACAGTCTGTGGATTTTCTGTTCAGCTGTGTGTTGCTGCTTTCGCTCCCAGAGAGACAATCTGTGTGGAGCGCCAGTCCCAACAGCATCATTATGTAAGGAGACAGGAAACTTACATCACAAAACACATAACTGCTGTCAACCTGGGAAATGAACAATTATCTGAAGGGAAAGTGTCTTCAGCACACACAAGATGTGATATACACCCCCCTTCCATATGTATTTGGTCAGTGAAGCTAAAATAAACAAATGTAGCTCTATACTCCAGCATTTTGGATTTGAGCTCAAATGTTTCATGGGGCAACAGTACAGAATGGCACCTTTTTATTTTAGGATATGTTCATACATATCTGTTTTGCCATGTGATGAAGCCATAAGTATTTGGATAAATACTATGTATTAAAGCAGTCAAAAGTTTGGTATTCGGTCCCATATTCCTTATACGCAATGACTACATCAAGCTTGTGACTCTACAAACTCATTGGATGCATTTACAGCTTGTTTTGGGTTCTTTTTTGCCCAATAGTAACTGCATGGTGAGCAGATAAGATGTTTTCTGAAAACTTCTAAATTAATCCTGATAATGCCATGGTTAAGAAAAATAGAATAAAAGTGACTCCAAAATGGCACAACATTTATTCACCATTCAGTTCTTATTGGGCTACACTTTTGACAATTGAATTAAGCAATAAGGAACGAGGGGGTGTGGTATAAGGCCAATAGGAGGTGTGGTATGAGGCCAATATACCACGGCTAAGGGCTGTTCTTATGTACAACGCAACACAGAGTTCCTGGAGACAACCCTTAGCAGTGGTATATTGGCCATAACTCCTGAGGTGCCTTATTGCTATTATAAACTAGTTACCAATGTAGTTAGAGCTTTAAAAATAACTGTTTTGTCATGCCTGTGGTATACAGTCTGATATACCATGGATGTCAGCCAATCAGCATTCAGGGCTTTGAACCACACAGTTTATAATACATTTTGTACAATGGGTAGGTCTAATCCTGAATGCTGATTGGTTAAAACCGCATTCCAGACGGTGTCTATTCCACAAATTGCCACCGGCTAAATCTCTGAAGTTAAAATGCCTATTTACTCTATTCCACATGACTGTGCAATCCACTGTCGCATCAGCTCAGGCAGGGAAGTTATAAACTTGATCTCCACCATGAAAAGCATCTAGACATTATCTCACATTTCTTTTAGACTAACATTTAGTGTTCAACAGCGGAGAAGCATTGGAGAGACAAGCTGTTGCAATAAACTCAAAACATTGCAATTAACTTTGGGTGCATTCAACAGTGTGAATTACTTAGCTGTGTGTTTTTTTAAATGTATTCTGAACTCTACACAGGTGAACTCTCTCCAGTTGAGGGCATTGCCCACCGAGGGTAAGGATGTGATGGCCAGTAGAATCAGAACACCAAGTCCTAGAATGCCAGAGGAAAGATAAAGATCTGACCTTCATGCCTGGTGCTCCACCCAGGATTGCGCTACATCTGTCTTCACCTGGATGGGCACAAACACCATTTACTGGAAAACCATATGATACCCTGATGCAGATAAAAGCATAAAAATGGAAGACGGTGAGATGAGTGTGGGTGGAACACAGATCTGTGGATCAACTAATGAGCATGCACAGCCCTCTCCCACTGTTCTGAACAACGTTCCATGGGAGAGCTGGGTGCGTGAGCAGCATCCTGTCAGCAGGAAGCAGCTCTTTAAGGGGTCAGAGCCTGCTAATTAGGCCTTAGCCACACTGTTAGCCTATGCCCACCGTGGGGTTTCCCGGATCACAGGGCAGGGGCTCCTCTGGGGCATCAGTCGAACAGCAGGTGTGTCCTCATGTCACCCAGAGGCATACTGGTCCTGTGGAGCTGGAAGAGGTCTTGAAGCTGTTATTACAGGCCTATGTGTGATTACACAGTCAGGGTGGCAGGGTAGCCTAGTGGTTAGAGCGTTGGACTAGTAATCGGAAGGTTGCAAGTTCAAGCCCCTGAACAGGCAGTTAACCCACTAGGCTGTCATTGAAAATAAGAATTTGTTCTTAACTGACTTGCCTAGTTAAATAAAGATAAAATAAATAACAATGGCATTTGGAAACGCAGACAAGAGAAAAAGGGGAAACTTCATGTTGAATCCTGCCACTGCATATAATGCAAGAACCATACCAACATGAAATCTCTCTATTGTGAAATTGCCAAACATCATTCTTGAAAGAATTGACAAATAGGAGTCATATTAGTAAGAGCCATCTTAGTAAGAGTCATATTAGAAGCTTAAATCTACTTGTAGCCATAATAATGGGCTTACATTTTCATGAAAATATCACAAATATCACATGCATTTCCTGTCCAATTATCACATTATATAAGTTTCCTCTGCTAATCATGAAACCAACAAAGTGACAACAGAAGAATAGAATAATAATTGTATGACAATATTTTGTTCTTTGATGAGCATATTAAATGAACTTACTTGTGTTGTTAATGTATCAGAATCTGTCTTATGCCTTGCAGAACCACAGTTTCTAAATACTGTAGTGTCTTTGGCAGAACTGTGTTATAACAAGACACAGCCCACATGCTGTAGCTTGGTCCATCTGAGCACAGAAGATAAATACAGTCGAGCAGAACCAACCCATGATAGAACACCCGTGCAACTTGCAGGTCCTTGTGATCCGACTACACAGATAATAACACAGCTGTTTCATAATATGCAGTATAATAAAATGAGACTTGTAAAACACACTGACTGGTATGTATGAGTCTGATATGAAATGTTGCTGCATTGTTATTGAAAGACTTTCAGTCGCATCATTAGTTTTTTATGTGTTATAATATATAGCAGTTTAAATAAAATGTTTGGCTTAAAGCGGTTACATATGAGGTTTGAACAGTTATGTGTACAGACTACTAAAGCAGAAAAGTACAAAAAAACTCAATAATTTCTGTGGAACATTATTACAGACTTTTACCGGCAGATGTCACTGTTGCACTGTGCTTGGAGAGTCAAAGAGCTGTGATTGAGGTGCTTTGCCAAATACAAATTGGAGGTGCTCACTCTTACATGTTTTCAACCTCACAACTGGAGTGGTCTTATGAGATAAGACAATCTCTCGGGGCACTTGTTATGTAGATCTGTTTGCCTCAATCCAAAATTAATGGTAAAGATAAGCACCATGCAAATTCTGTATTGTATTCTGTGCTTATCTTTTCTATTCATTTGAGGCTTAGGCAGACATACCAATGACATGGTGTCATGTCATGTGTGTAGGTGGCAGGGAAGTCAGGCGCAGGATACTTGGTATAATGGAGTAGTTTAATAATGTAAAACAAAAAAACTCTAAAACCGAAGTTCATAATAAAAATAAACGTGGGTACAAAAACCCGTCGCACACCAATCCATAAACCACGAGCATAACAACAAACAATCTCTGCTCCAGCAGCGCGTCAACACCGGCCTCGGGGACGACCCGGAGGAAGAGGAGCATCTCTCCTCCGGACAGTACCCCTCGCTGTCCACGAGGTACTGAAGGCCCCTCGCCCGACGTCTCGAATCCAGGATGGATCGAACGGAGTACGCCGGGACCCCCTCGATGTCCAGAGGGGGCAGAGGAACCTCCCGCACCTCAGCCTCCTGGAGTGGGCCAGCCACCACCGGCCTGAGGAGAGACACATGGAACGAGGGGTTAATACGGTAATCGGGGTGAAGCTGTAACCTATAACATACCTCGTTCACTCTCCTCAGGACTTTAAATTGCCCCACAAACCGCGGACCCAGCTTCCGGCAGGGCAGGTGGAAGGGCAGGTTTCGGGTCGAGGGCCAGACCCTGTCCCCCAGTGCGAACACCGGGGCCTCACTGCGGTGACGGTCTGCGCCAACTTTCTGGCACAGTACGGCGCGCTGAAGGTGGACGTGGGCAGCGTCCCATGTTTCCTCCGCGCGCCGGAACCAGTCGTCTACCGCAGGAGCCTCTGTCTGACTCTGATGCCAAGGAGCCAGAACCGGCTGATACCCCAATACACACTGAAATGGAGAAAGGTTAGTGGAGGAGTGGCAGAGCGAGTTCTGGGCCATCTCTGCCCAGGGCACAAACGCCGCCCACTCCCCCGGCAGGTCCTGGCAATAAGACCTCAGAAACCTACCCACATCCTGGTTAACTCTCTACCTGCCCGTTACACTCAGGGTGAAAACCTGAGGTAAGGCTGACCGAGACCCCGAGATGTTCCATGAACACCTTCAAGACCCTTGACGTGAATTGGGGACCCCGATCAGACACTATATCCTCAGGCACCCCATAGTGCCAGAAGACGTGTGTAAACAGGGCCTCCACTGGTTGTAGGGCCGTAGGGAGACCGGGCAAAGGGAGGAGACGACAGGACTTAGAAAAACAATCCACAATGACCAGGATCGTGGTGTTACCCTGTGAAGGTGGAAGATCGGTTATAAAATCCACCGACAGGTGCGACCACGGCGGTTGTCGAACGGATAAGGGTTGTAACTTACCTCTGGGCAGGTGTCTAGCAGCCTTGGACTGGGCGCACACTGAGCAGGAGGAAACATAAACCCTCACGTCCTTAGCTAAAGTGGGCCACCAGTACCTCCCACTAAGACAGCGCACCGTCCGACCGATCCCAGGATGACCAGAGGAGGGTGATGTGTGGGACCAATAGATCAGCCGATCGCGGACAACAGACGGAACATACAGACGCCCAGCTGGACACTGAGGGGGAACGGGTTCTGCATGTGACGCCCGCTCAATGTCCGCGTCCAGCTCCCACACTACCGGCGTCACCAAACAAGAGGCTGGGAGTATGGGAGTGGGATCCATGGACCGCTCCTCTGTGTCATACAGCCGGGACAGTACGTCTGCTTTAACGTTCTAGAAACATGGCCCACCTTGCCTGGCGAGGATTCATTCTCCTCGCCGCCCGGATGTACTCCAGATTTAGACCGGATTTAGACCTCGATAGTCAATACACGGGCACAGACCTCCCTCCTTCTTCACAAATAAGAAACTCGAGGAGACGGGTGAAGTGGAGGACCGAATGTACCCCTGACACAGGGATTCGGAGACATATGTATCCATAGCCACCGTCTCCGCTTGTGACAGGGGATACACGTGACTCCTGGGAAGTGCAGCGTCTACCAGGAGATCTATCGCACAATCCCCCCTTCTATTTACAGAAGGCGAGAGCCAAATTGGCATATTCTGGGGGAATGTGCACGATGGAAACCTGGTCTGGACTTTCCACCAGAGTAGCACCAACGGAAACCCCTAAACACCTACCTGAGCACTCTTGCGACCACCCCGTGAGAGTCCTCTGTGGCCAAGAAACAGTGGGTTATGATAAGCTAACCAGGATAGGCCTAGCTCCACTGGATGTGCAGGAGAGTAAATAAGGAAAATAATATTATTTTCCGTGTGACCCCCCTGCATCACCATACTCAAAGGAGCGGTGGCCTCCCTGATAAACCCTGACCCTAATGGTCGACTATCTAAGGCGTGAATGGGGAAAGGCACATCCAGGGGAACAATAGGGGTCCCTAAACTATGAGCTAACACTTTATCAATGAAATTCCCAGCCGCGCCTGAATCTACTAGCGCCTTATGCTGGGAATGAGGGGAAAATTCAGGAAAAGTGACAGACACAAATATATGTGCGACAGAGGACTCTGGGTGAGAATGGTGCTGACTCACCTGGGGTGATGCCAGAGCGCCCTGCCTGCTGCCTCGATTCCCAGAGGAACCAACCCGGCACCGACCGGCAGTGTGCCCTCTGCGGCCATAGATGGTGCATGAGCGGGAAACCCCTCCGATCTACCTGTGCACCGTCCCTCCCAGCTCCATGGGTATCGGAGAGGGGGTGTGGGATGATGGAACCACCAGACCCCGATCTGGACGTCCGCGAGTAGTCAGCAGATTGTCCAGCCGGATGGACAGGTCCACCAGCTGGTCGAAGGTGAGGGTGGTGTCTCTGCTGGCCAGCTCCTGACAGACGTCCTCTCGCAGACTGCAACGGTAATGGTCGATCAGGGCCCTGTTGTTCCATCCCGCGCCGGCAGCCAGGGTCCTAAACTCCAGGGCAAACTCCTGGGTGCTCCTCATCTCCTGCCTCAGATGATAGAGATGCTCACCCGCCACTCTGCCCTCAAAAATCGTCCAACGCCGCATCTTCCCCTCCACACATGACGCTGGCCCACTCCAGTGCTCTCCCGGTGAGGCACGAGACGAGGCCGCGGCTGAATCTACTAGCGCATTATGCTGGGAATGAGGCTGGGAATGAGGGGAAGGATGCTGGGAATGAGGGGAAAATTCAGGAAAAGTGAGAGACACAGGGCCGATGGAGATGGTTGGACCGTGGCCAGATAAAGGTTTAATTGGAGGAGGAAACCCTGGCAGTTGGCAGCACTTCCGTCGAACCCCTGTGGCATGGATAGATGGATCCCACTGGGTTCAGGCGGGAAAAGGGTGCTCAGGACAGATCCCAGTTGTGCTGGTGGAGGCGCTGGAAGAACTCCCTGTCTCTCCCAGCGGTCCATGTTCTGGACAACGCGATCCATGGCGACGCCCAGATGGTAAAGCTTCAACGTATTCTCCTGGATGCGTTCCTCCACCTCCATGTCCGGGGTACTTTCTCCTGCTGACATCATATTTAGGGTCAGAGATTCTGTCATTCCGTGTGTGAAGGTGGCAGGGAAGTCAGGCGCAGGAGAATCAAACTTGTTATAATGGAGTAGTTTAATAATGTAAAACAAAAAAACTCCAAAACCAAAATACATAATAAAAATAAACGTGGGTACAAAAACCCGTCGCACACCAATCCATAAACCACGAGCATAACAACAAACAATCTCTGACAAGGACATGAGGGGAAACAGAGGGTTAAATACACAACAATTAATGAATGGGATTGGAACCAGGTGTGAAGGAAGACAAGACAAAACCAATGGAAAATTAAACATGGATCAATGATGGCTAGAAGACCGGTTACGGCAACCGCCGAGCACCGCCCGAACAAGGAGAGACATCGACTTCGGTAGAAGTCGTGACACATGGGATGTGGATCCACCACGACATTAGATTTTAATGTAAAAAAAATATCTGGTGAACTGTCCCTTTAATAGTTCATAAAAGGTTTTATTAACTATTGTCCTTACCCCTGTCCCCACTCCCTCACTCATCCAAACATCCTTATCCATCCTTCACACGTTACTTCATCACCCTGGGCTATTTATTTCCATAAAATCAAATCAAATCAAATGTATTTATATAGCCCTTCTTACATCAGCTGATATCTCAAAGTGCTGTACAGAAACCCAGCCTAAAACCCCAAACTGCAGGCAATGCAGGTGTAGAAGCACAGTGGCTAGGAAAAACTCCCTAGAAAGGCCAAAACCTAGGAAGAAACCTAGAGAGGAACCAGACCTTGAGGGGTGGCCAGTCCTCTTCTGGCTGTGCCGGGTGGAGATTATAACAGAACATGGCCAAGATGTTAAAATGTTCATAAATGACCAGCATGGTCAAATAATAATAATCACAGTAGTTGTCGAGGGTGCAACAAGTCAGCACCTCAGGAGTAAATGTCAGTTGGCTTTTCATAGCCAATCATTGAGAGTATCTCTACAGCTCCTGCTGTCTCTAGAGAGTTGAAAACAGCAGGTGTGGGACAAGTAGCACATCCGGTGAACAGGTCAGGGTTCCATAGCCGCAGGCAGAACAGTTGAAACTGGAGCAGCAGCACGGCCAGGTGGACTGGGGACAGCAAGGAGTCATTATGCCAGGTAGTCCTGAGGCATGGTTCGAGGGCTCAGGAAAGAGAGAAAGAGATAATTAGAGGGAGCATATTTAATTTCACACAGGACCCCGGATAAGACAGGAGAAGTACTCCAGATTTAACATACTGACACTAGCCCCCCGACACATAAACTACTGCAGCATAAATACTGGAGGCTGAGACAGGAGGGGTCAGGAGACACAGTGGCCCCGTCCGATGATATCCCCGGACAGGGCCAAACAGGCAGGATATAACCCCACCCACTTTGCCAAAGCACAGCGCCCACACCACTAGAGGGATATCTTCAACCACCAACTTACCATCCTGAGACAAGGCCGAGTATAGCCCACAAAGATCTCCGCCACGGCACAACCCAAGGGGGGCGTGCCTACCCAGACAGGAAGATCACGTCAGTGACTCAACCCACTCAAGTGACGCACCCCTCCTAGGGACGGCATGGAAGAGCACCAGTAAGCCAGTGACTCAGCACCTCTAATAGGGTTAGAGGCAGAGAATCCCAGTAGAGAGAGGGGAAACGGCCAGGCAGAGACAGCAAGGGTGTTTCGTTGCTCCAGAGTCTTTCCGTTCACCTTCACACTCCTGGGCCAGACTACACTCAATCATATGACCTACTGAAGAGATGAGTCTTCAGTAAAGACTCAAAGGTTGAGACCGAGTCTGAGTCTCTCACATGGGTAGGCAGACCATTCCATAAAAATGGAGCTCTATAGGAGAAAGCCCTGCCTCCAGCTGTTTGCTTAGAAATTCTAGGGACAATTAGGAGGCCTGTGTCTTGTGACCGTAGCGTACGTGTAGGTATGTACGGCAGGACCAAATCAGAGAGATAGGTAGGAGCAAGCCCATGTAATGCTTTGTAGGTTAGCAGTAAAACCTTGAAATCAGCCCTTGCCTTAACAGGAAGCAAGTGTAGGGAGGCTAGCACTGATATGATCAATTCTTTTGGTTCTAGTCAGGATTCTAGCAGCCGTATTTAGCACTAACTGAAGTTTATTTAGTGCTTTATCCGGGTAGCCGGAAAGTAGAGCATTGCAGTAGTCTAACCTAGAAGTAACAAAAGCATGGATGAATTTTTCTGCATCATTTTTGGACAGAAAGTTTCTGATTTTTGCAATGTTACGTAGATGGAAAAAAGCTGGGCTTGAAACAGTCTTGATATATTCGTCAAAAGAGAGATCAGGGTCCAGAGTAACGCCGAGGTCATTCACAGTTTTATTTGAGACGACTGTACAACCATTAAGATTAATTGTCAGATTCAACAGAAGATCTCTTTGTTTCTTGGGACCTAGAACAAGCATCTCTGTTTTGTCCGAGTTTAAAAGTTGAAAGTTTGCAGCCATCCACTTCCATATGTTGGAAAAATAGGCTTCTGGCGAGGTCAATTTTGGGGCTTCACCATGTTTCATTGAAATGTACAGCTGTGTGTCATCCGCATAGCAGTGAAAGTTAACATTATGTTCTCAAATGACATCCCCAAGAGGTAAAATATATAGTGAAAACAACAGTGGTCCTAAAACGGAACCTTGAGGAACACCGAAATGTACAGTTGATTTGTCAGAGGACAAACCATTCACAGAGACAACCTGATATCTTTCCGACAGATAAGATCTAAACCAGGCCAGAACGTATCCGTGTAGACCAATTTGGGTTTCCAATCTCTCCAAAAGAATGTGGTGATCGATGGTATCAAAAGCAGCACTAAGGTCTAGAAGCATAAGGACAGATGCAGAGCCTCGGGCTGACGCCATTAAAAGGTAATTTACCACCTTCACAAGTGCAGTCTCAGTGCTATGATGGGGTCTAAAACCAGACTGAAGCAATTCGTATACATTGTTTGTCTTCAGGAAGGCAGTGAGTTGCTGCGCAACAGCCTTTTCTAAAATTTTTGAGAGGAATGGAAGATTCAATATAGGCCGATAGTTTTTTATATTTTCTGGGTCAAGGTTTGGCTTTTACAAGAGAGGTCTTATTTACTGCCACTTTTAGTGAGTTTGGTACACATCCGGTGGATAGAGAGCCGTTTATTATGTTCAATATAGGAGGGCCAAGCACAGGAAGCAGCTCTTTCAGTAGTTTAGTTGGAATAGGGTCCAGTATGCAGCTTGAAGGTTTAGAGGCCATGATTATTTCCATCATTGTGTCAAGAGATTTCGTACTAAAACACTTGAGTGTCTCCCTTGATCCTCGGTCCTGGCAGAGTTGTGCAGACTCAGGACAACTGAGCTTTGGAGGAATACGCAGATTTAAAGAGGAGTCCGTAATTTGCTTTCTAATAATCATGACCTTTTCCTCAAAGAAGTTCATGAATTTCTTATGGCTGAAGTGAAAGCCATCCTCTCTTGGTGGAATGCTGCTTTTTAGTTAGCTTTGCGACAGTATCAAAAATAAATGTTGGATTGTTCTTATTTCCTCAATTAAGTTGGAAAAATAGGATGATCGAGCAGCAGTGAGGGCTCTTCGATTCTGCACGGTATTGTCTTTCCAAGCTAGTCGGAAGACTTCCAGTTTGGTGTGGCGCCATTTCCGTTCCAATTTTCTGGAAGCTTTCTTCAGAGCTCGGGTATTTTCTGTATACCAGGGAGCTAGTTTCTTATGACAAATGTTTTTAGTGGTGCAACTGCATCTAGGGTATTGTGTAAGGTTAAATTAAATTAAATTGAGTTTTTCAGTTAGTTGGTTAACTGATTTTTGTCCTCTGATGTCCTTGGTTAGGCAGAAAGAGTCTGGAAGGGCATCAAGGAATCTTTGGGTTGTCTGAGAATTTATAGCATGACTTTTGATGCTCCTTGGTTGGGGTCTGAGCAGATTATTTGTTGCGATTGCAAACGTAATATAATGGTGGTCCGAAAGTCCAGGAATATGAGGAAAAACATTAAAATCCACAACATTTATTCCATGGGACAAAACTAGGTCCAGAGTATGACTGTGACAGTGAGTAGGTCCAGAGACATGTTGGACAAAACCCACTGAGTCGATGATGGCTCCAAAAGCCTTTTGGAGTGGGTCTGTGGACTTTTCCTTGTGAATATTAAAATCACCAAAAATGTGAATATTATCTGCTATGACTACAAGGTCTGATAGGAATGTATCCTAGTGAGATTGCTAAGGCGAACACCGCCTTGTTTAGTTTTGCCCAACCTAGGTCAAGGCACAGACACGGTCTCAATGGGTCATAGCTGAGCTGACTACACTGACTGTGCTTGTGGCAGACTCCACCAAGCTGGCTAACAGCCTATTTCATTGTGGAGCTAGAGGAGTTAGAGCCCTGTCTATGTCGGTAGACAAGAAGAGAGCACCCCTCCAGCTAGGATGGAGTCCGTCACTCCTCGGCAGGCCAGGCTTGGTCCTGTTTGTGGATGAGTCTCAGAAATAGGGCCAATTATCTACAAATTCTATCTTTTGGGAGGGGTAGAAAACAGTTTTCAACCAGCGATTGAGTTGTGAGACTCTGCTGTAGAGCTCATCACTCCCCCTAACTGGGAGGGGAATGGACCCAAACAGTGTCCTCCACAAGTTCTTTTACATGTGATTTACTTAGGGAGAGGCCGAAATGTACACAATAGTTAGAAATCTGTGTGCCTGATGATGCCCCTCCTCCCTGGTTCTCTGCTGGGTGGTCCGTGGTCCGTGGTCCGTGGTCCATGGAGGAATGCTTGCCTGTTTGTCTTGATTATGATTGTCTTGATTATGATTATTGTTTGTCTTGATTAAATACTTGTCATAAGCCAACTTTGGCATGCGCTGAACTATGCATTCCGCAGTAAACAAATTGTGTTGCCATGGCTAAGTGTAGCTACACAGACACACACACACACACACACAAGCTAGCTAGCCCTGCTGCGCAGCCTGCACGCTCTCTTTCTCTCCCTGGATTTGTTTCAAATAACAGCTGCCCGCCAAAACCGGTCTGTGTAATATGTCAGACTTGCCTCAGCAATGATGCTATGAAGCCATTGAAAATGCGCAGACATTTAGAAACAAAGCATCAAAGAATCTCAAGGATAAACCAGACAATTTTTTTGCAGAGGATTTACGTCCAGAATAATACGAAATGCTCTGAGACCAGGTTGATCACATGCATAAATTGATTGGGTAACATCTGAGCAAAACTGCTCATTTTCGAGGATTACTTCCCCTCACAATCTGATCCACACCGGGGAAAGCAGTGGATGCTTAATTAGTTCACCAGCCCTGGGAGACTCATAGCTTGTCACTGGTTCTTCATAATAAACTATTGCAACTTAAAAATATATATATATATTTAACCATTATTTAACTAGTCAAGTCAGTTAAGAACAAATTCTTATTTCCAATGACGCCCAGGCTCTGTCGTAACCGGCCGCGACCGGGAGGTCCGTGGGGCGACGCACAATTGGCCTAGCGTCGCCCGGGTTAGGGAGGGCTTGGTCGGTAGGGGTGTCCTTGTCTCATCGCGCACCAGCGACTCCTGTGGCGGGCTGGGCGCAGTGTGCGCTAACCAAGGTGGCCAGGTGCACGGTGTTTCCTCCAGCGCATTGGTGCGGCTGGCTTCCGGGTTGGATGCGTGCTGTGTTAAGAAGCAGTGCGGCTTGGTTGGGTTGTGTATCGGAGGACGCATGACTTTCAACCTTCGTCTCTCCCGAGCCCGTACGGGAGTTGTAGGGATGAGACAAGATAGTAGCTACTACAACAATTGGATACCCCGAAATTGGGGAGAAAAAGGGGTAAAAAAAAAAAAAAAAAAAGACAATGACAGAAAAATATGATTTTTTTTTTAGATAAAAAATGTACTACCCTGAGAATTGTATGTTTTGAACAATGTGTTTTCTTTTTTTCGGTGTATTTTTTACTGACTGCTTGAGAGTGTATATCATTTTGATCACTTTGTTTATGATTTGAGAGCAGTGTTTGATTTTGAACACAGGTAAAACTATTTTGAGGCGAATGTTTCATTTTGCAAGAGGAGTCAGAGGTAAATAGTGCTTGAAGATGAGGTTTTGTGTTTAATATTTTCAGGAAATGGAGGAAGGTTTAAGAAATTGTGTTTTAGCAATTGAGAGAAACTGTAAGAGAAAATCCCTGGTCATCCCTATTGCCTCTGAACTGGCAGACTAACTAAACAAATGCTTCGTCTGAAAATGAAGTCTGAGCATTGGAGCACGCCCCTTGCTACTGTATCTGTTAATAAAAAATTAAAATGGAGCTGTCTAGTTTGCTTAATATATTAATTTGAAATGACTTGGTCACTCCCTGATCTGTTTCACCTGTCTTTTGCTTGTCTCCACCCCCCACCAGATGTCTCTCATTTGTCCCCATTATCCCCTGTGTATTCATACCAGTGTTTTATTTTTGTCTGTTATCAGTTCGTCTTGTCCAGTCGTGTCTTACCAGTGTGTTTTCACGGTTTTGAGTTGGTCTAGTTGCTGTTTTCTAGTCTTCCCCATTCTGCCTGAGCCTGAGCCTGAGCCTGAGCCTGAGCCTGAGCCTGAGCCTGAGCCTGAGCCTGAGCCTGAGCCTGAGCCTGAGCCTGAGCCTGAGCCTGAGCCTGAGCCTGAGCCTGAGCCTGAGCCTGAGCCTGAGCCTGAGCCTGCCTACTAATCTGTACCTCATTGACTCTGGATTACTGACCTCTGCCTGCCCTCGACCTGGTCTGGCCTGTCCCCTTGTATTATAAATATTATGAGAACTGTACTATCCACCTCCTGTGTCTGCATCTGGGTCATATCCTATGTTGTGATAGACTTATACTTTAGAAAAAAATTGCAACCTGTATGGTGCATCTGTCAACATTTTTGTCCTCAGATGAAACTGGTATATTTTTCTAATTATGTCAGTTTCTTTCAGCCAATTTGTATCTTTAATATATGGTGGGCAAACAAGTTCCCTACATTCTCCCTTTTCTACTTGCCTCCTCCATTTTTGTGGTAGTGCTGCAATCAGTTGGTTGTAAATTTGGATTGAGCAGATATTCTCATATATTTTCGATATCTGCATATGTGACGTAACTCCTCCATTTCTATGCATAATATCCTTAATAAATATAACACAATTTTTAAAAAATCCATAAAGAGGATTTTTAATGTTTTTTTATTCATAAATATATTTGAGTTTAACCATAGCATTGGCTGTAATATTTGTTCTATCTTTTCTGGAGGATAAAACTGAAATTGTAACCAGCTTTATATGGCTTGTTTAAGAAAGGGCAATACTTTAAACAACATTTCATTTTCAATTAGTCGGAAATGAGAAGTGGTATTCTATATGAAGGCAAAAAAGCAATTTTTTTACTTTTCTTAATAATCTACTGGAGAACCATTTTGGGTTTAAATATAACTTATGTATGAGTGAAGCGTGTGGTTTAAAGCTTTAATATTTTATATTTAATAGTTTTAGCCCCACAAAATCATATTCATTATATAGATAGGCACGTTTAATTTTGTCAGCCTTAGCATTCCAAATAAAATGAAATATTTTTTGCTCATATGATTAAAAAAAAATAATCATCTGGAGTAGGCAATGCCATTAGTAAGTAAGTAAACTGTGATTGGACCAAACAGTTAATCAATGTAATTTTTCCATAAATAGACAAGTATTTACTTGGTTGCAAAATCTTAACTATTTTTGCTAACTTTCTATCAAAATGAATTGTGGTAAGTTAATTTATATTTTTTGAGATGTGAATACCAAGTATGTCTACTTCACTATCTGCCCATTTTATTGGTAAACTACAAGGTAGTGTAAACACTATATTTTTTAATGATCCAATACTTAATATGGTACACTTGTCATAATTAGGTTCAATCCAGAGAGGCTAGAAAAGTGATCAAGATCTTCAATAAGATTGCAGACAGAAAAAACTAGAGTCATCAGTATACATTGACACTTTTGTTTTTATCCGCTGGATTTCTAAACTCTTGATGTTCTTGTTGGGATCTATTTTTAATAGCTAGCATTTCAATGGCCGTCGTAAATAGATATGGAGACAATGGACAGCCTTGTTTTACTCCTCTTAAAAGCTCAATACTTTCTGAGAAGTAACCGTTGTTTACTATTTTACATCTGGGGTTGCTGTACATGACTTTAACCCATTGTATAAGAGATTCACCTAAATTAAAGTATTCCAGGCATTTATATATAAATTATAATCGTACTTTATCAAACGTCTTTTCAAAATCTGCTATGAAGACCAGACCTGGTATCTTCAGTGTTTCATAATGTTCAATAGTTTCAAGTAATTGTTGTATATTATCTCCAATATATTGTACATGTAAAAAACCTGTCTGATCAGGATGAACAATATCTGGTATAACCTTTTTTATTTTATATGCTATGCATTTCGCCAGGATTTTCGCATCACATCATTGAAGTGTTAGAAGCCTCCAGTTTTTTAAAATGGACTGGATCTTTATACTTACCACCTGGGTCCTGTTTTAGTAGTAATGAAATCAGACCTTCTTGTTAAGTACCTGAAAGTCTACCATTTGTATAAGAGTAATTAAAACATGCTAATAATGGATCTTTGAGTACATCAAAAAGGGTCTGATATACCTTTACTGGTATACCATCAAGCCATGGTGTTTTTCCAGACTGAAAGATTTTATTGCCACAAAAATTTCCTCTTCTGTAAGTTGGCCTTCACACCGATCTTTCTGTACATTTGTTAATTTTACATTATTATTATTATTATTAGGAAAGAAATCCTTACAGTTAACATGGGGCGTCAGGTAGCCTAGTGGTTAGAGCATTGGGCCAGTAACCGAAAGGTTGCTTGATCGAATCCCTGAGCTGAACAAGGCAGTTCCTAGGCTGTCATTGTAAATAAGAATTTGTTCTTAACTGACTTGCCTAGTTAAAATAACATAAAAAAACATATTTCAGAGGAAATAGAGGAGACTGAAAAGAAACCATATGTCTTAGATCCCTCTGGAACTGTCATTACGCACACCTGGTCCCTATTCCCATTGATTAGTAATTGTATAAGTGTGCCTTTGTTTACCATTGTCCTGTCGATTATTGGTCCCTTGATCTTGTGAGTACCTGTGCTGTGTTCTTTTGGCTTTCGTGCCACGTGTATTGCGCAGATGATTACATGTCTCGTCCCGTGTGGTATCATTGTGCGCTTGTGTTATTTTGGGAAATAAAAAACCCTATTACGCATTCCTGCGCCTGTCTCCCGACCCTTTATACCAACGTGACAACATATGGTTAAAATATTTTGCTTCCTTTTTCAAAATATAATTTGTTGAATCATGGACAACTCCATCATTTGGTACAGGTTTCTGTAAATTATTTTTGGTAGAAAAATGTGCATTTTTCCCCATTTTCCATCTAATTACATTTATTTTTGTTTTTCCTCTAACCAATTTTGTGTCTCTATAGTACAGTTTCCATTACCATGTACCTGCGCTGTTACTTCCTCTATTTCCTTTATTAGTCTAATCTCTTTTGACCTAAACTGCTTTTGTTTTAATGATGAGCATTCTATTGAAGGGCCTCTAAAAGTACATTTGAAAGTGTCCCATACAATAAAGGGATCTGCTGTACCTATGTTGTACAAAAAAAGTCAATTATGAATTATTTTGTCTTAGTTAAGAATAATTTGTCATCCAATAGGCTTTGATTCAATTTCCAATATCCCCGTCCACGTGGAAATTCTGTAAGAGTTTTATGGAGGCCAATTAGATGGTGGTCCGATCGCATTCAGTCTCATATTAATACTTTTTAAACTTTTGATGCCAACAGGAATGAGACTAGGAAGTAATCAAGACGGATAGCTTGATAAAGCCTCCTCCATGTACATCTCTCTAGGTCTGCGTTTTTAAACCTCCATATATCCACTAGTTCTAATGTATCCATGAACTTTGTAAGCTCCTTAAGTGCTTGAGGGTGATATATTGTAGAATGATTTCCTTTACGATCCTTTGAGGTACTTAAAACCGTATTATAATCTTCCACAATAATAATAGATTATTTTGTTGCTTGTGAGCTCAATAGATTATTATATATATTTTCGAAAAAGTGTGGATCATCATTATTTGGCCCGTATACGTAGATTAATTAGCCAGATCTGTTTTTGGTCCAATAGCATATTTAAAATAATCTATCTTCCTAGACTTATACTTTTACTTTTGATACTAAAGTATATTTAAAACCAAATACTTGTAGACTTTTACTCAAGTAGGATTTTACTGGGTGACTTAAACTTTCACACTTTCTATTAAGGCATTTTTACTTTTACTCAAGTATAACAATTGGGTTCTTTTTCCACCACTTGTTGGGCTTTATCAGATATTATTCTCTCCGGAGTACCTTGACTAGCAGGCTCCCTCTCCTCTCTAAATGTCACAGACTTCTTTAAAAGACTTCTCAGGCAGCAGTCTCTTTCTTACATACAGCTGGTGTCTGTAGGACCCTGAGCGATGGGGCCATGAATGTCACAGCAGAATGTCCACAACTTGGTGTGTGTGTGTGTGTGTGTGTGTGTGTGTGTGTGTGTGTGTGTGTGTGTGTGTGTGTGTGTGTGTGTGTGATGAACATGAGCTCTGCTGCTACCCCTAAAGGCAGTGCTGAGAGGGGGGATGTGCCAGGGTGGTGGACGATGATAAGGGGAGCACCTGTTGAGTGACATCTCTGTGAATGACACACCCAAGCCTGAACATATCGAAGTTGTTGCCTCATAGTTCAATAGAAAGTTACATTTTCCAGTGGACCAACAGGGAACCATTCCTAGCAATGCATAGTCAAATAAAGGTTCAATAAAATAAAACAGAATAGAATGTACTTACTCAAGTGATGACCCGACAGTTCAAGCCTACACTAACCTACATCTAAGGACTTGCTTTGAAACAAGTGTATTTTCTCTTTCTGTGTTTTACCCCTGTGACTGGGTCCTCATGACTTGGACTGGGTATCTATTGTGAGACCTGAGCATGCAACATTATCCCACATGTCTCTGAGTCAGCCTCTGCATCTCATTCTATCCACAACAGAGCCCAGGAACTGGGTCAGAATCACAATACAGGCTCCAAGGCCTACAATGGACCAAGCGATAATGTGACACACCTATAGTCAGAGTCATACACACTCTGTGGGTCAAACTGGACAAAACAACAATCATACAACACTGACCGTCTTTAATAAAAACTCTACAATGACGAATCAGGAAACAGACCAATATCAGACCAATAGCGTCTGTAATTTGGCCATGACTCTGTTATAGCCAGACAGAACAACAGATAAGTTTTATATTACCACAGCAGACAACCAACCCTGGGTCTCAAGCCAGAGAGATTAAACTGGCCCTTTAGCTAGAGCAGGGATGGGCAACTGGCCCTCGGATCAATTTCCCTCCAAAAATGTTGGAACTCAGTTCGGGCCTCAACTTACTGTTGCAAGGGGGGAAGCAACTGTGGCTCCTCAGGATGAGTTCTGTTCTGTTTTTTTTGTGGCCCCCACACCTATCAAAGTTGAGCTAGAGGTGTGCATGTCCAATGCTCTCTCGTATTTCTATATCTTTCTTTCTCTCTCTCTCTCGCTCTCTCTTTTTTCTCTCTTTTAAAACTCTCCTTTTCCATGTCTGTCATTTTTTTGTCTGTCCCGCCTAGATGTTTCCAGTATGATGTAGTGCTGACGTGAGGAGAGGGGAGGCAGATGTTTCCAGTATGATGTAGTGCTGACGTGAGGAGAGGGGAGGCAGATGTTTCCAGTATGATGTAGGGCTGACGTGAGGAGAGGGGAGGCAGATGTTTCCAGTATGATGTAGGGCTGACGTGAGGAGAGGGGAGGCAGATGTTTCCAGTATGATGTAGGGCTGACGTGAGGAGAGGGGAGGCAGATGTTTCCAGTATGATGTAGTGCTGACGTGAGGAGAGGGGAGGCAGATGTTTCCAGTATGATGTAGTGCTGACGTGAGGAGAGGGGAGGCAGATGTTTCCAGTATGATGTAGTGCTGACGTGAGGAGAGGAGAGGCAGATGTTTCCAGTATTATGTAGTGCTGACGTGAGGAGAGGGGAGGCAGATGTTTCCAGTATGATGTAGTGCTGACGTGAGGAGAGGGGAGGCAGATGTTTCCAGTATGATGTAGGGCTGACGTGAGGAGAGGGGAGGCAGATGTTTCCAGTATGATGTAGGGCTGACGTGAGGAGAGGGGAGGCAGATGTTTCCAGTATGATGTAGGGCTGACGTGAGGAGAGGGGAGGCAGATGTTTCCAGTATGATGTAGTGCTGACGTGAGGAGAGGGGAGGCAGATGTTTCCAGTATGATGTAGTGCTGACGTGAGGAGAGGGGAGGCAGATGTTTCCAGTATGATGTAGTGCTGACGTGAGGAGAGGAGAGGCAGATGTTTCCAGTATTATGTAGTGCTGACGTGAGGAGAGGGGAGGCAGATGTTTCCAGTATGATGTAGTGCTGACGTGAGGAGAGGGGAGGCAGATGTTTCCAGTATGATGTAGTGCTGACGTGAGGAGAGGGGAGGCAGATGTTTCCAGTATGATGTAGTGCTGACGTGAGGAGAGGGGAGGCAGATGTTTCCAGTATGATGTAGTGCTGACGTGAGGAGAGGGGAGGCAGATGTTTCCAGTATGATGTAGGGCTGACGTGAGGAGAGGGGAGGCAGATGTTTCCAGTATGATGTAGTGCTGACGTGAGGAGAGGGGAGGCAGATGTTTCCAGTATGATGTAGTGCTGACGTGAGGAGAGGGGAGGCAGATGTTTCCAGTATGATGTAGTGCTGACGTGAGGAGAGGGGAGGCAGATGTTTCCAGTATGATGTAGTGCTGACGTGAGGAGAGGGGAGGCAGATGTTTCCAGTATGATGTAGTGCTGACGTGAGGAGAGGGGAGGCAGATGTTTCCAGTATGATGTAGTGCTGACGTGAGGAGAGGGGAGGCAGATGTTTCCAGTATGATGTAGTGCTGACGTGAGGAGAGGGGAGGCAGATGTTTCCAGTATGATGTAGTGCTGACGTGAGGAGAGGGGAGGCAGATGTTTCCAGTATGATGTAGTGCTGACGTGAGGAGAGGGGAGGCAGATGTTTCCAGTATGATGTAGTGCTGACGTGAGGAGAGGGGAGGCAGATGTTTCCAGTATGATGTAGTGCTGACGTGAGGAGAGGGGAGGCAGATGTTTCCAGTATGATGTAGTGCTGACGTGAGGAGAGGAGAGGCAGATGTTTCCAGTATGATGTAGTGCTGACGTGAGGAGAGGGGAGGCAGATGTTTCCAGTATGATGTAGTGCTGACGTGAGGAGAGGGGAGGCAGATGTTTCCAGTATGATGTAGGGCTGACGTGAGGAGAGGGGAGGCAGATGTTTCCAGTATGATGTAGTGCTGACGTGAGGAGAGGGGAGGCAGATGTTTCCAGTATGATGTAGTGCTGACGTGAGGAGAGGAGAGGCAGATGTTTCCAGTATGATGTAGTGCTGACGTGAGGAGAGGGGAGGCAGATGTTTCCAGTATGATGTAGTGCTGACGTGAGGAGAGGGGAGGCAGATGTTTCCAGTATGATGTAGTGCTGACGTGAGGAGAGGGGAGGCAGATGTTTCCAGTATGATGTAGTGCTGACGTGAGGAGAGGAGAGGCAGATGTTTCCAGTATGATGTAGTGCTGACGTGAGGAGAGGGGAGGCAGATGTTTCCAGTATGATGTAGGGCTGACGTGAGGAGAGGGGAGGCAGATGTTTCCAGTATGATGTAGTGCTGACGTGAGGAGAGGGGAGGCAGATGTTTCCAGTATGATGTAGTGCTGACGTGAGGAGAGGGGAGGCAGATGTTTCCAGTATGATGTAGTGCTGACGTGAGGAGAGGGGAGGCAGATGTTTCCAGTATGATGTAGTGCTGACGTGAGGAGAGGGGAGGCAGATGTTTCCAGTATGATGTAGTGCTGACGTGAGGAGAGGGGAGGCAGATGTTTCCAGTATGATGTAGGGCTGACGTGAGGAGAGGGGAGGCAGATGTTTCCAGTATGATGCAGTGCTGACGTGAGGAGAGGGGAGGCAGATGTTTCCAGTATGATGTAGTGCTGACGTGAGGAGAGGGGAGGCAGATGTTTCCAGTATGATGTAGTGCTGACGTGAGGAGAGGGGAGGCAGATGTTTCCAGTATGATGTAGTGCTGACGTGAGGAGAGGGGAGGCAGATGTTTCCAGTATGATGTAGTGCTGACGTGAGGAGAGGGGAGGCAGATGTTTCCAGTATGATGTAGTGCTGACGTGAGGAGAGGGGAGGCAGATGTTTCCAGTATGATGTAGTGCTGACGTGAGGAGAGGGGAGGCAGATGTTTCCAGTATGATGTAGTGCTGACGTGAGGAGAGGGGAGGCAGATGTTTCCAGTATGATGTAGTGCTGACGTGAGGAGAGGGGAGGCAGATGTTTCCAGTATGATGTAGTGCTGACGTGAGGAGAGGGGAGGCAGATGTTTCCAGTATGATGTAGTGCTGACGTGAGGAGAGGGGAGGCAGATGTGATTCAGGTGGATTTTATTTACATTCCTTTCAATTGATCTTCCTCAGAGTTATCTCCAACGTTAACTACTACAGACAAATCCATGCTGGTAGACTGGAGCAGAATAGAATAATGCAAAACGTTGCCTGAAGAGGATTGGTGTACAACTCTGACAAGAGCTGACACAAAGAGAGCTCCAACCAATGAAATGCTGATGTAGTAGAACAATTACAGGAACAAAAAACATACAGGCATGAAGAGACGGCAAATACTGACCCAGAACAAAACAAATATGTACCAGAACAAACATCAGCTCAAAGCAACGGAAAGACAACATTTTCCTTCAAACTTTACAAAATATATACCTGATACCTGAACATGGTTTAGGGTGAAATAAGAATGATCTGAAACCAGATTAGACAGGGATGAACTGCAGCTTTCGTTTATTTTTCAAGGTAGAGAAGAACATCCCGTGCATAAATACACTTATAATAGTATTGTATCCAATACAAATAACCCCTCATCTCACATTGACCTTCAAATCTCTTCTATCATGATGGAATAAAAATAGGCTTCATGTTTGACGTAACTGAGCTTCTCAACCGCCAAGCTCATGAATTTATGATCGTTGTTTCCATTTCATATTTACATGGCAGAAGCATTTCTCTTGATCTTATCCTCCAATGGGAGGTGGAGGAACCGGGTTAAAGGGTACAATTGCAAATCCCCTTTTCTCTGGCAAGGTTGTAAAGCTACCGAGAGCCGAACAGAGAAGATTGTTTGAGGAGGCTTGTTTTAAAATGTATTTTCCTTTGTCTTGTTTTCTGCAGCAGCTCACATACTGGTCTGTGTTCTTCACCATGTCCCCATGTCTTATAGTCTCAACACTCAACATTAACTGAGCTTATTCACTCGCTTTCTCCTCTTGTGACTCTGCACACATTTATAATGGCAATATATTGGTGTATTGAATCGGTGGTATTGGTGTGTCATTTGCTTGAACATAGAACTGGAACATGGAAATACATGAATTTCTCTTCAGCTAAAGGGGACAAACACGGTTCACTTGTAGGCGGAATAATATGGAACAGAGATGTTGGCTGGTAGCAGGTTCCATGTTGACCCTGGGTAGTGGCAGTTCAGAGTGACATGCCAAACATGTCTGCCTTTGGTGATGATACACAGTGTGACATGCCAGGTTGATGTGCATGTTATGTGTTATAAAGGATTAGATACAAGCACACCCAGTGTATTCAGCAGGACACTGGGTATACAAAATATTCCGAAAAAGGTTCATTGAAACGACGCTTCATCGGGTCTCACACTGGTCATGCTTTGAGACGTTCACGTAAAGTATATTTAATTACATCAGAATTGTCTATGGAAAAACACTTTGGAGTGCCTTTGAGTGAACTGTAATGGGCCCTGTGTTAGTGGCTGATTGTGCTGTTCATCATTAGGGAGGTGTTTGGGGAGAAACTGTGGTTGAGGCTCTCTGGGCATTGTTACAGCTGAGCAAACAGATTGAGAACAGCAGAGCCTCATGGTCCTGGCTGTATGCAAGCCTGCCCCTGTATTTATTAATGAATATCTTAGATGCTCCACAAACAATTTAATTAAAATAGAAACATTGTTCGTAAGATCCATTAATCAAGCACAAAGTCCATGTCTGCTTCGACCAATCACCCCTCAGGGCAGCTTCAAGAGAGCAGTGTGATAGGTGGAGACAGTTTGACTGGGCTATGCTGTGCTCCCACAGCAGTGTGTGGAGATGTCACAGGCAGTGGCACGGTGTTAGTGTGACACAGAGCTGGCAACTTGTTCTCTCATGACCTGGAGGTCTGTTGAATTCAAGGAGGTTGCCAAGTGGCTTAGTGTAGTGGTGTAGGGCAGCCCCTGCCTGGAGTCCTGTGCTGCACTGTGACACGTTGTGTGCTATAAATGGCAGACTGACACTAGAGTGGCGTAAGAGACTGTTTACATGTAGGAATTGGCCACTCGCATTTTTACTGCAGAAAATGAGTCATGATACAGACGTGAATCATTGCAAAGTCTAGAGAGAGCCATGGTGATTTCTGTTTACACTGTATGTGTTTATGTTTGTGTGACTTGTATTAGCGCCCCCAAGTGAGTGGCAAGGCTGTGGGCTAACACTCTTGTGGCATGAAGACAGCCCGGTTCAAACCCAGTCAGTCACACTATCTTTGATTTCACCTTCAGCTGTCCTCAGCAAGGCCTGTGTGTATATTCTCCATGTTTGGTGTTTGTTAGTCATCCAGCCTTCACATGTGATCCCACAGCCTCCAGAGGCTCAGACGCAAAACACTTAGAGCTGTTTAGTGCTGTGTTGCGTGGTTATCTTTCCCCAGCGCTACGAGCTCATTGGAACAAAACAGTTTTGAGTGTCTCCCAATCTGACAGGAAGTCTGTTGTGTAGGGGGTTCATTTAGTCTGTTGTGAGAGATTGTAGACATGACAAGAAGAAAGAGAGAGAAAGATCTACTCCCACTATCAGACAGCTTAAAAAGTTTCATTGCTCTCTTTGTATCTCATTAGTAGTACACAGTGGTGACATATTCATAGGAGTAAAAGGTCTT
Organism: Oncorhynchus mykiss; assembly: GCF_013265735.2. NCBI lineage: Eukaryota > Metazoa > Chordata > Actinopteri > Salmoniformes > Salmonidae > Oncorhynchus > Oncorhynchus mykiss. The sequence continues at coordinate 27,878,955 of NC_048586.1, forward strand.
GGTAAACAGTCTCGTTATAGAGCCCAAGTGTAGATGCCTCTCAGACTCGGGCACAGTGAACTATATTCAGGACATCACTGGCGGTGAGTAAAACACATCCACATGAGCAATGACAGACAGACAGACAGACAGACAGACAGACAGACAGACAGACAGACAGACAGACAGACAGACAGACAGACAGACAGACAGACAGACAGACAGACACTAACTGGTCCACAAATAACACGTGGAGTAATGAAAGCCTTCATGCAGTAATTGGAGTATGGATGATACTTCCTTTGAGCAGTCCCCCTTCATCCTCCTGTTCATGACTTCTACAGTATCGGATGATTTATGTTCCCTGTCTTAGGAGTCTCTCCTCTCTTCTACAGTAGAGGTGAAGTAAAAATACGCTGCTGCTTCCACATCCCATTAGCCTTGCCTTATAACCCCAATAGAGAGAAAAGCAGGTTGTACCAAACTGTCTATGATGTAAACTGAAACCTTTTGAATATGCATGTAGATTCAAACCAGGCCATCAAAGGCACCACTGATGAAAAGCCCGATGGGCCTGGTAATGTTAGAATGTGCCAAGTAACCGACAAGTACACCCTGACAATACTCTAATGACTGTGTATTATTACATCACACTGATAAAACTAGTGAAGAGCTCAGAGTTTGTGCAGAGAAACTTTCTCAAAATCCAGGAGAAGGATGAAGGATGCTAATCACAAAGTGTAATGACTTCATTACCTCCCCCAGGGGGCGTCACTTGGGGGGAGGGTGTGACACTGCAGGCTCCCTGCCGCTTCCTGTTCCTTCCTGTGTTTGTGAGAAACTCATCAGCAAGGATGAGGGGGAATAAACACTGACGCCTTGTTAGCCGCTAGCTTAGCCTGCTGAGACAGGGGTGTGAGAAGTTAAACCCCGGATCTAGGAGATAAGGATTAGCTGAGCCCAACAACAGAAGGGAAGCCGGAGCTCTGCACCAGATTACAGTGGAGAGTGCCAGCCAGCAGCAGGGGGGGGGGGGGCACTTTGCTGCCCTCATGTATGAGCTTCAGGCTACAAATGGCATGCAGGCCCACTTGTATTTAGTGGTATACTTTGTGCTTGCCAATGTAATGGAGGTGGTTCTTTTACACTGTTGCAATGCTCTTGTGATGAGTACTGTAACATAGCCTGACACCTAAAGACTTCAGTTAGCCTCCCAAGCAAATGTTTGGGCTTTAGCTCAGCGGGTTATCACAATGACAGTCTAATAAGACCCGCAAGAGACCAGTGTTCAGACCCAGAATATTAGTCTCAAAGCTACCCCAAAGTTGATGTCTTTGACCACTCTGCCCAGAGAGTACTCCTATCTCAGACCTAGCTCAGCTTTTTGAAACCAAAACCCCTGTTGTGGATAAACTAAGACTAGGTGTTCAACATTACATGAAAAAATCAGCACAGGGCACTGAATTGTTTCAGCCTTGGCTTTATGGTAAAGATTAGGCTACAGTGCTGGTGAAGATGCCATTGTGGATTCCAGGCATCCTATATGGCTCTTGATGTGGATTATTTTCTCCAGTGATCTTTGATTGTTCTTTGGAATGCGTATCACGTTGAATGTAGGGGACCATTTCGGAAATTTTAACAGAAGAATGTAATTTCACAGGATACATTAATAACAAAAACGTGCACTTATATTTCTTCTCTCAAATATGCCGAAATATAGGTGAGACAACTCGCTGTCAACATTTCCATAATGGGGTTTACGTGTTAGTGATGCTCTCTGATCCAATATTCTCCTCGAAGGTGCAGGGGATTTATAATTCATACATAAAGATGGCATGATTATTGTTGCAGTATTAATCCAAATGCAACAGGCTTTGCCCTCACTTGTTACGTCAGCGCCGCTCTAGTCCCCTCGGTTGTTGCAGACTGGCAGAAATCGCTCGAATCTTTTTCTCTGTTCAGCTCGGAGATCCAGCGCGTGTCCAGCCATGCCAAAACGAATACTTCCCTGTCAATTTTGTGAAGTTCAGTGATACTGGCACACCGCTCCAAGGTGAACTACACTTAATTAAGGTTACAACATATTTGTTGTTTTTAATTTTTTTCTAACCCTGGAATAAAGTGATTCCTTTTTGGTGCACTCGCTTTTTCTGCAGAGAATTTTAGCGCACTCGCAACCTTTCACCATTGCTTCCCAAAGGAAAACGGACTTTTTAGCGCTTGTTTCTCGGACTCTCCAGAGGAAGCGTGTCGTTGCTCCTGTGGTTGGCATCGTCATGGTGTTAGCTCTTATTATAGCGATACCGCTTCTGGTCCAAGCGTCCAAGACAGACGCGCACTACGAGATGATGGGCACCTGTCGGATGATATGTGATCCATACAACCCCAAACCCAGCGCCAATGCTCTGGAAGTCATGCAGGACCTGAGCGTCATACCACCCCCGGCGTTCTCACATGGGACTAAAGGCGAGCCGGGTCGGCCGGGGAAACCCGGACCGAGAGGTCCACCCGGCGAACCGGGTCCACCAGGTCCAAGAGGACCGCCGGGGGATAGGGGGGACTCGGGGAAACCGGGCTATCCCGGGCATACCACTGGAGAGACGGCGGAGGGGACTGTGAGCAGTGACAGGACCGAAAATGCCGAGGGCCTAGAGTCCGCAATTGGCGGCACAAAAATTGCTTTTTACGTGGGTCTTAAAAACCCCCACGAGGGATACGAGGTGCTAAGGTTCGATGACGTGGTAACAAATCTAGGGAACCATTACGACCCTTCTACCGGCAAGTTCACGTGCCAAGTGTCCGGGATATACTACTTTACATACCATGTATTAATGCGCGGGGGCGACGGGACAAGCATGTGGGCAGATTTGTGCAGAAACGGACAGGTATGCTATACCTGATATTACGCAATGATATTTTAAAAGTTATTATGCTACTGTACACCTCTGAAGTTGAGGGAGAGCGGCCACATTCAGTGTGCATTGCCCCAGATCAATATTGGATGTATTAAGCGCTTATCTCTCGTAAACGGCATCTGCTCTATGTGCTTAATCTCACACCGTGAGCTCAGTAGGTTAATTTATATGCTCGGCTCGGGCCACTTTATTTGTCAGCAAAGACAAACTAATCGTTAGGTGGGTTTAAGAAGGGCTTTGTTGTTTACTGTAGCGGTCAGCCCTACACTGGTCAACTACCTGGAGCGATTTGAGCTGTGTCAGTGTCTACACATTGCCAACATAAACAAACAAGACAGCCATTATTCGTTTGGTAGGTTCAAAGTGGTGAATCTATAATGTTTTAGCATTGGGTCAGGGTGGGACGAGTTGTTCGATAGCCTATTAAGTAATGATGCAAAGTCCTTCACTACTTTAATCATTTGTCTTATCCGCAGGTTCGCGCCAGTGCGATAGCCCAGGACGCAGACCAGAACTATGACTATGCCAGCAACAGTGTAGTGCTTCACCTAGACTCCGGGGACGAGATCTACATCAAGCTGGACGGAGGAAAGGCGCATGGGGGAAACAACAACAAGTACAGCACTTTTTCCGGTTTCATTTTGTATCCGGACTAAACCGCTTCCCAGACATGCAGGGATGTGAACTCTACTATCATTTATTAGACTCTATCATAACTAGAGCAAGTTGCCCATTGTCCGGGCGCCACTGTAAGCGGATGTGTGTCATCTGTTTGTATTTGGGGGGTTTGGGGCGCCAAGACTTGCCAACCGCTCAAATACAGACGACATTTCCGTGTGTTGTGATATTTTGTTGCTTGAACGTCTGTCTGTGTTTCCACTCAAGATATAGCCTTCTAAGATATTTATGTATCAAAAATAAGCAACAAACATCTAAATAAGGAGTAAGATGTCATATGTATTGGTCCACCAAGGACCGAATGTTACAACATGTTTTGTCTTAGTAGCTTATTCCATTACAGTAAGTATTTCAATAAATTATGTTTTCTATTATATCCGTTTATTTGTGAAATTTTTTGGCATGTTTAAGATCACATTCTTTCTTCAAATAGATTGTGGATTATATATATCATTTCAACCATACATGAACTCTTCCAATAGATTTATCCTAGACTTTGTTGCCTAATAGGCCTACATGTTTTTAAAGGACCTCAGAATGCCGTTGTGCTGCGTTTGTCTGACTCTGTCGTGCAGAGCGCTGTTCTTTGCTTGGAACTGTGCTCCACCTCACATTAGAACTAACAGGCTGTTCCAGCCAGGGGAATCTCTATTCTTGTCTCACTCCTCCTTCATTCCTTCATTTAGGGGTGTTACTGCCGGTGTCACTGCCGGTGTTTGTGGCGTGGACGGTTGGAGATGGATGTCTTACTGGGAACAGCGGCCTGCATTACCTCGACACTGATCTATCCACGCCCCGGCAATATTGGCGGGACTTTGGTGTAAGCACCTCATGTTCTACGAAGTCAACAGCTTAGAAATTAAACTCCACTATGGTACCCGTCCATGCTAAACAGATATCACAAAAGACCTGATGCTCAAGGGACGCCACCTGCATGTTAAGCCTATATTAAGATATTTATAGCATGCCTCCTCACTCCCACTGGGTAAACATTTGTCATTCAATCAAGCATCTTGTTTTATTCTGTGCTTGCACTTGGCATTTAATGCCGTTGTTGTTTGCGCAAACACTTTTTAATATGTTTATGCGTGTTCTTCATGCGTCTTAGTAGAAGGATGATTAGATATTGTTAAGGATTAAGATCCACTGGCTAATGTTAACGTTGTGTAAAAAACGTGCGCCGCACTATGGGATTCCCAATCACGGCCGGTTGTGATACATCCTGGATTCGAATCAGGGTGTCTGTAGTGACGCCTTTAGCACTGAGATGCAGTGCCTTAGACCGCTTGGGAGCCCATTTTTTGCGTTTAAATAATATATAAGCTGATAAAAATATTTTATAGGCCTAATGATTTCCGAAGTCAAGCTGGTGCATTTGTTTATTCAAGTTGCTGCGTTAGAGGACTTCAGCACTTAGGACAGCAACCACCACGGCCGCCAGTCTGTTCAGCACCATGGACAACGTGGGTTAGGCAAAGGCGAATATATTTTCATCTTACCACTAGGGGGCGCAATGTGGCCTTGTCTCTGAACTGTGAAATAATTGCAGAAGAAAACTAGAGTAATATATTCAAGGAAATGCTTAAACAAAAAGCAACAACGCAATTTTGGTTTTCTAGTTTTCATGATGGAGAAAAATTGTAAAAAGAGAAGTTGGGGAGTTGATATAGGAACTGAGAGTGTTAAATTGCAGAGTAGTACAATTGTCACGGATTCAGTGTGTTCTTTCAAAGGCCATATTGTACTAATTACTGTAAATGTCAGCATACAGGATTACATTAACTGGTTTGACACAGCTAATATGTTAAATCTGTGGTTATAAATTGGGGGGGATCTCTGAGCTGAGAGAGAACCTTCACCATCTGAGCTGGAAAGCAGTCTGATGAGGAGCCATGCCACACAATCAGGCTGGGGGGCTGGGGCAAGGGGCTGGCATTTGGAGGTGTTGTATGGGACGGGACAGGGTCTGTGTGAGATACTGACATGTGCTGGTTACTGTTCTGAAATCATCAACATCATTTTTCAAGGAACAGAGAACATCTGGAAAATGCTGGAGGAAATTTGGGATGTAATTTAGATAATAACCTAGAGATGAGGTTGTCCCCTCTAAAATATAACAGATCACAGTAAGACCCCCCCCCCCCCCATAGGATGGAAATGTATGCTGTATGAGATCCAAATACCTACTGCTTTTAGAAGGCGACCTCATCAAAACCAGCCCCGTTACGGACCAAGATGTCTTGCTCCCAGGCAGACTAAATCACTTTTTTACAAAAGTGATACAGTGCCACTGACACTGCCCGCAACCAAAACATGCAGACTCTCCTTCACTGCAGCCGACGTGAGTAAAACATTTAAATGTGTTAACCCTCGCAAGGATGCAGGCCCAGACAGTATCCCCAGCCGCGCCCTCAGAGCATGCGCAGACCAGCTGGCTGGTGTGTTTACGGACATATTCAATCAATCCTTATCCCAGTCTGCTGTTCCCACATGCTTCAAGAGGGCCACCATTGTTCCTGTTCCCAAGAAAGCTAAGGTAACTGAGCTGAACGACTACCACCCCGTAGCACTCACTTCCGTCATCATGAAGTGCTTTGAGAGACTAGTCAAGGACCATATCACCTCCACCCTACCTGACACCCTAGACCCATTCCAATTTGCTTACCGCCCAAATAGGTCCACAGACGATGCAATCTCAACCACACTGCACACTGCCCTAACCCATCTGGACAAGAGGAATACCTATGTGAGAATGCTGTTCATCGACTACAGCTCAGCATTTAACACCATAGTACCCTCCAAACTCGTCATCAAGCTCGAGACCCTGGATCTCGACCCCGCCCTGTGCAACTGGGTACTGGACTTCCTGACGGGCCGCCCCCAGGTGGTGAGGGTAGGTAACAACATCTCCACCCTGCTGATCCTCAACACTGGGGCCCCACAAGGGTGCGTTCTGAGCCCTCTCCTGTACTCCCTGTTCACCCACGACTGCGTGGTCATGCACGCCTACAACTCAATCATCAAGTTTGCGGACGACACTACAGTGGTAGGCTTGATTACCAACAACGACGAGACGGCCTACAGGGAGGAGGTGAGGGCCCTCGGAGTGTGGTGTCAGGAAAATAACCTCACACTCAACGTCAACAAAACTAAGGAGATGATTGTGGACTTCAGGAAACAGCAGAGGGAACACCCCCCTATCCACATCGATGGGACAGTAGTGGAGAGGGTAGTAAGTTTTAAGTTCCTCGGCGTACACATCACAGACACACTGAATTGGTCCACCCACACAGACAGCATCGTGAAGAAGGTGCAGCAGCGCCTCATCAACCTCAGGAGGCTGAAGAAATTCGGCTTGTCACAAAAAGCACTCACAAACTTCTACAGATGCACAATCAAGAGCATCCTGTCGGGCTGTATCACCGCCTGGTATGGCAACTGCTCCGCCCACAACCGTAAGGCTCTCCAGAGGGTAGTGAGGTCTGCACAACGCATCACTATGGGAAAACTACCTGCTCTCCAGGACATCTACACCACCCGATGTTACAGGAAGGCCATAAAGATCATCAAGGACAACAACCACCCGAGCCACTGCCTCTTCACCCCGCTATCATCCAGAAGGCGAGGTCAGTACAGGTGCATCAAAGCAGGGACCGAGAGACTGAAAAACAGCTTCTATCTCAAGGCCATCAGACTGTTAAACAGCCACCACTAACATTGAGTGGCTGCTGCCAACACACTGACTCAACTCCAGCCACTTTAATAATGGGAATTGATGGGAATTGATGTAAAATATATCACTAGCCACTTTAAACAATGCTACTTAATATAATGTTTACATACCCTACATTACTCATCTCATATGTATATACTGTACTCGATACCATCTACTGCATCTTGCCTATGCCGTTCTGTACCATCACTCATTCATATATCTTTATGTACATATTCTTTATCCCTTTACACTTGTGTGTATAAGGTAGTAGTTTTGGAATTGTTAGGTTAGATTACTCATTGGTTATTGCTGCATTGTCGGAACTAGAAGCACAAGCATTTCGCTACTCTTGCATCTGCTAACCATGTGTATGTGACAAATACATTTGATTTGATTTGATTTGATCATGGCTTTCATTGAACAGAAATCTCTGTATCTCAATCCCTGGGCCCCTTAGAGCATTACAGAAAATGGAAGACATCCATATTGACACATCAGCTCAGAGGATATACTCATAAATCCTGCAGCACTTAGACAAGATCCAAATCCCAGAGGAAAAGTTACAGCTGAACAGTAAACGGTGGGAGTCGGTCTCTTTACATTTAGGCGAGTCAAGTTTCCTATTTCCTTGTCTGACCTTGTCAGGCAACAGGCTCTTCTCATATGCGCATCATCTTAAAACACAACCGAAATCAGCCTCCCTCAATTTGTCAGAGAGCTGATAAATAATGGAAAGAATGGGCTCAAGGGGACGTAGTCAAAGTGTGCAGCTTCAACAAGGCAGTTTAAATGCAAAAATGGGTGAGGTGGAAGGTAGGTTCGTGAATGTCTATCTGTGTTTGTCAGTGTGTGTGTGTGTGTATAATTTTGCATGTGCATGTATGCATGCACGATATAGTAGATTAGGACATCTCAATTGATCCTTTTGCATTCATTTGTTTCGTCTGAGAGAATATCTCATAGTACACTGTGTATCTGTGGAAGGATTAAACTTGTTTTCCCTAGTGAACAATTAGCATAATGAGTCGTATGATTGGCATATCTGTGGGCGGCCTCAGCCCCCTCTGTGGAAGGGTCAGGAGTGTACTAAACACTCAGAGACGGGCCTTTACCCATGACTCACACACTCTATCAGGGGACTCCACTTTGGGATTCTGGGAGTGCCATGTCATACTTAGGGTTCTTCAGGGCTCATCTCTGAGTTCATTTAGAATTCATTAGACATGACCTTATGCAGGGCTACATTAAAATACAACACATTTCTACTTTGTAGAATAATGTCAGCTTTAATTTGGGACTGTAAATAAGAACTCAACTCCTGAAGGTAAAGCTCTAATGCCTATTGACTCGTGTCTGAGTGTCTTGTTGATGTGTTTAGAGGCAGTCGTTAGAGTGGATGTTTTGTGCTCGTGAGGGAAAGAAGAACGGAGTCTGCTGCTGCTTGGCTGTGTGTGTGATATGACTGTCCCTAAAGCTCTGCAGCTGAGACCACAGTGATCGTCTGTAGGCCTGAGGAGGCGTTTATATTTAAACACACAGCACCTAAACCACAGACACTAACAAGACTCAATGGTGTCTGCGCAATAACACCATAGTAATATAATAACAGTAAATTCCATTTAGCAGACACTTTTATCCAAAGTGACTTAGAGTCACACATGCATACGTTATACAGATGAGTAGTCCCGGGAATTGAACCCACTACTCTGGCGTTGCAAACACCATGCTCTACTAACTGAGCTTCAAACAACTACGTGGTTTCTGTTAGTACTGCTCAATACTGCCACAATGCCACAATGCTGACGCAATACTGACACAATACCAAAACACTACTGCTATACAATATATTCTGTTATATTCTGTAGTATGTGACTGCTTCACACAGACAATATGCTTTACACCGCTCCCCGTTCTGTGTCCATGGTTGACTTGTTGATGCATTAGCTGTTATATCATTGTTAGTCTAATGTAATGGGCATGGCTTCTATTTGTTCTTGGGAAACATGTTTCTCCACAAGGCGATGCATCAGATAGCATGAAACTTTGGCTGTTTGACTATAGGGTGAGGCAGAAGCGGGGAGATATTATCACAGAATCAAAGAGAAAGAGTGAGAGAGCGAGAGAGAGAGAGAGGCAAAGAACGAAAGAGAGAGAGCTACTGTATATAGGGAGAGAGGGAATGGGAGGGACAGAGGGAATGGGAGAGAGAGAGAGGTAAAGGGAGGGGGAGAGTGAGGGGGATGTGAACTGAAGTGAAAAGACTGTCCCTTTACAACAAGTTGGCGTGACACTGCTCTCCCGTTTTCCCTCTAAAAAGAACAGAATGTGTTCCCTCTCATCAAGCGTGCCACTGATGCTTCCCAGTCACTTTGACTGATTAAAAACCTACATCTCAGTCTCAGTCCTGCATGTTGATGTGGTTCAAGGTAGTAGTGGCCATACGGATTCTCAGAGCTAGACAAGAGCAAGAATTAGCAGCATGATGATTGAGAAGCGTACCTGCAATAAATACTTTTTCATCTGTGTTCAGATTATTCAGAAGCCATACATTTGATTATGCAAAATTGTTACATTTCTAGTAAAAGTAAAAGTTGGGTGCTGAATCTCAATGAACGATTCCCTACTGGGCACACACTGGTTGAATCAACGTTGTTTCCACATCATTTCGATGAAATTACGTTGAACCAACGTGGAATAGACGTTGAAGTGACATCTGTGCCCAGTGGGTTGTGAGTGAGTTATTTCCTCTTACTGTCTGACTCATCAGAATCATTCAGAGTTTGCCTGATTACCTTATTGGTCACACAGTGCATTCCAGTGTGATGCAAAAGCATCATTTTCTGAGGGAAAGTGCAGAGAATGCCTCTTTTAGTTTTCTATGCCAATGAACAGATGGCCTTCCCTTCAACTATTGTCCCTTCTGTAAGACCCTTCTCTTTTTATCATGGTCTCATCTGTCTCTGAGCCGCTTCTAATGAACCTTTTTTTTTAACACAATTACATGAATAAATCTGCCAGCAAGACAGATATAGCCACTCACAAACACCCACTGAAATGTCCTCCTTCTGGAAATAACAGTAGGCTAACGTGGAAAAGGGGACTCATGACATCTTGAAAATCATTTGACAGAAAATGCTAAAAACAGAGAAAGGTGTGTACTGGAATTGTCTGACCTGAAAATAGTTTCGTCACCGTTAACACGTATTCAGATTCTCTCCTCGTCTCTCCTTCCTAATGCTTATCTATTTAATCATGTTTACACTTTATGTTGTCTCTTGAGGATGATATCAGGTTATCCTAAATTAACTGATTATAATCCGGGATAAATTATTTTCTCCGTACCTCGAGAGTTTACACACTGACCATCTATCTGCTTGAATGACTTAAGCTGCTTATTGTATTTTTCCAATTATCACAAGTGTGTATGATTAGCAGACTAACTAATTAGCTAATTGCTCTGTACTTATAGACGAAATCCCCTGAATGAAAACAGATTTTTTTCACTCTTTCCCTTCCTCCTACTGGACAGTCCTTTATTCTATCTTCTCCTCTTCCTCCCCTGTATCCTTCCTCTCCCTGTTCTTCTGTCCTCATATCTTCTCCTCTTCCTCCCCTGTATCCTTCCTCTCCCTGGTCTTCTGTCCTCATATCTTCTCCTCTTCCTCCCCTGTATCCTTCCTCTCCCTGTTCTTCTGTCCTCATATCTTCTCCTCTTCCTCCCCTGTATCCTTTCTCTCCCTGTTCTTCTGTCCTCATATCTTCTCCTCTTCCTCCCCTGTATCCTTTCTCTCCCTGTTCTTCTGTCCTCATATCTTCTCCTCTTCCTCTCCTGTATCCTTCCTCTCCCTGTTCTTCTGTCCTCATATCTTCTCCTCTTCCTCTCCTGTATCCTTCCTCTCCCTGTTCTTCTGTCCTCATATCTTCTCCTCTTCTTCCCCTGTATCCTTTCTCTCCCTGTTCTTCTGTCCTCATATCTTCTCCTCTTCCTCTCCTGTATCCTTCCTCTCCCTGTTCTTCTGTCCTCATATCTTCTCCTCTTCCTCTCCTGTATCCTTCCTCTCCCTGTTCTTCTGTCCTCATATCTTCTCCTCTTCTTCCCCTGTATCCTTCCTCTCCCTGTTCTTCTGTCCTCATATCTTCTCCTCTTCTTCCCCTGTATCCTTTCTCTCCCTGTTCTTCTGTCCTCATATCTTCTCCTCTTCCTCTCCTGTATCCTTCCTCTCCCTGTTCTTCTGTCCTCATATCTTCTCCTCTTCTTCCCCTGTATCCTTCCTCTCCCTGTTCTTCTTTCCTCATATCACTCCTATTTCCGCATTCTCTGTGTGGCTCTGAGGTCAAAGGTCAGCTCTGCTGGGTTTCCTGTCCATGCATACTAATGATAGCTCTCTGTCTTCTCTCATCCCGTCCCCTCATCTCTGACAGAGAAGAGACAGAGTGAATACAGTTCTGAGCAGGCTCTAAGGGTACATATGTAGCACAGAATTAAGCTTAAAGCCCAGATGTCTCCAAGCGTCAAGGTTGAACAACCAATACCATTTACCACCTCACATCCTATAATATTCACAACCTTCACTGAGAGTGCTCGAAACAGAGTGATGGGTGAATAGGTCAAGTGACTGTGTAGTCACGACAACAACGTGGGGATGTGTCATCACCCTGACAATGGCCTGGATGTTCTGTACACATTGTCGGCCATTTGATGCAACAAACGTGCCATCACTGTCCTGAGCAAGGTACCCGGACCGTCACTGTGACCATTTCCTCTACTGAGAGGGTGTCAGCGTCGTGTGTATAGGTGGCAGGGAAGTCAGGTGCAGGAGAGTCAAAATGGAGTGTAAATGGAGTCTTTTAATAAATGTCAACAGAACATGCTCCATAACACTAAAAGTACAGACATTAAAAAAACATGGGTACGAGGACCCGTCGCGCACCAACACAACAAATAAACAACACTGACAATAAAACAATCTCTGACAAAGACATGAGGGGAAACAGAGGGTTAAATACACAACAGGTAATGAATGGGATTGAAAACAGGTGTGTGGGAAGACAAGACAAAACCAATGGAAAATGAAAAATGGATCAATGATGGCTAGAAGACCGGTTACGTCGAACGCCGAGCACCGCCCGAACAAGGAGAGGCAACGACTTCGGCAGAAGTCGTGACAGAGGGACACACTGAGCACCTAACACTACATCATGCAGATGCAACAAATGCACTGTAGCTTTTGTGGGTTACTACCACCAAAATAACAGGAAACAATCACGAAAAGAGATGAACTGTCATATTTGTTTTTGTTTTCTCTCTCTTTTCAGATTTCATTTTCTTTTTGAATCTACAACGACTAACTGGAACATGGTTCCATGTTGCTATTGGAAGCAATGACATCTCTATTTAATGCCTTATACTTTTATCTATTTGCATTGTATTAAGTGCATAGTGACTGACTTGACATTCTCAACCGACTTGAGTGATGAGATCCGAGCAAACAAACATTTAACCCTTATCTGTTAACCATGTTCATTTCAAAGGCTGCTAAAAGTCCCATTCTTACAAAAGCAGAAGACCACAATGAGATTTTATAGGAGATACATTTGTTATTTCATTTCCCCCCTCACCACAAATGTTCAGATCCAACCACTGTCACATCCTTCCTTCTCCAAAAAAAGAACAGGAAATAAAAGACATGTACAGTATGCTAACCACTAACGGTAGTGGGTTCTGTATATTTTGTGTCTGTGACATTTATTACTATTCAACTCATGTAAGTTTTATCAACTATTGTTGCTCTGGCCTCCTGAGTGTTCTACCTTTCACCTCACTTTCTGGGAGGGAGGTCGGGAGTAGTCTCTAATGGTACAACAAAGCCAGCAGTCATTGCTCTCGATTCCAGAGTAGACATCGTCTGAATCAGTAACTGTCCTCGTCCTGTGACTGTCAGGTTCTTTGTGGCTTCACTGGACTTTGATGTCCCTGCTTTGAGCCCCTTTCAAAGGCCCAATCCCCAAAGACACCAGCTTATACAGGCAATTACAATTTATTTTTTAGAGTCTTCTAATGAATTTGACAAATTCTGCCCAAATGTAAAGACATAAGGCCATACTGAATGTTTAAAACCTACAGCATCAAAACAGTGGCTGAAATGCCTTCCCAGTTCCAAAAATGCAATATTTCCACCTTTACATGCTTTCACAGCAAATATTTGGTCAACCTGTAATAGTTCATCACAGGGCATCAGTGCCTCAGTGCATGTTTGGTGGTGGAACTAGTCGTGCTGAGGCAGCTTGTCCACTCCTGTGAGTCTCTATTTTGAGTTTGTACTGTTTTGATTCAGTGTCGTCTCAATGAAGCGATGTGGGAACAATCAGCTGTGACGGCTAGAGACAGGCTCAAGTCCCTGACTTTGAAATGAAAATGTGCGTCTGTAGAGGAGCAGAAGAGATAGGATATAGGAGTCAGCATGTCCTATATTCTCCAACCTCACTGTAAAATGTCCTCTATTAAGCTCAGTGGTGAGTGATACTATAAACAGACACAGCATTGAAAAGGCTGGATGTAAATCCCTAGAGGAAAAAGAACATGAGTAGGAGTTTCTGACATTTATGTGGGACTGTGGAGTGAGCAAAGGAGATGAAAATCACACTGTCCTATAATCTCCAACCTCACTGACATATCTCCTTAAAACCTTCAGCTGGGATTGATACAGTAGCCACAGAGCCCATATTACAAACTCTACAAAAAGATGATTATGCTCTTTTAATCTCACACACAAAAGGTTTGTGTTGTGTGTGAGATGTATCCACCGATGTATCCACTGTGTCCTGGCAGTGTCCATCACTGAGACAGAGCCATAGTGGCTGAGTTATGTCTCTTCTCAGCTCCCATATCTTTAAACTCAGGATCCTGTGAAACAGGCATGTTTCTTAGATGTGTCACATCTCTATTCATGGACCGTATGATTAATGCAGAAACTACACAGGACAGAGAATCCATCACCCAACATGGCCACCCCCAGGGCATCAGAGTGGACAGTGGGAAGCTCTACTGCTATCAGGAGTTTCCCATCATTCTCTCTGGAGTGGGCTAACGTCAGCATCGCTCCTTGACATTCACCACTTTAGTGGCGTCACACAGACAATCCCTCCAGCCACTTAATATTCTAGAAAGAGAGAGAGAGAGAGAGAGAGAGAGAGAGAGATAAGGGAGAGGGACAATGGCAATATCACGAGTAGGCTACAGTAAGATGTGCATTTGTGTATTATGTTGTAAAATCTTAAATACATTTTATTAAAATGCTAAAAAACTACAAAATGGCCAGACTTTGGGGTGTTGAGGAAAACATTAGATCCCTTTGATTTAGGGGAGAGTGGGGTAAATTGAGCCAATTGTTTCTGGGACACCTTACACAAAATTAATAAGTTGACTAAATATTTAGGAAGAGGTCATCATTTCATAGAGTCTGTTAAAGAAGAAACCACTTGGAAAAAGTGGTAAGCAAGTCAGGTCCAAAAAACTGATTTTCACCAAGTCAAATGAATTTATTGTGTTCAAATCAAATCAAATGTATTGGTCACATACACATATTTAGCAGATGTTATTGTGGGTGAAGTGAAATGCTTGTGTTCCTAGCGCCAACAGTGCAGTAGTATCTAACAATTCACAACAATACACAAATCTAAAAGTAAAAGAATGGAATTAAGAAATATATAAATATTACGATGATCAATGTCAGAGTGGCATTGACTAAATACAGTAGAATAGAATACAGTATATACATAAGAGATGTGTAAAGCAGAATGTAGACATTATTAAAGTGACAAGTGTTCCATTATTAAAGTGGCCAGTGATTCCACGTCTATGCATATGGGGCAGCAGCCTCTAAGGTGCAGGGTTGAGTAGCTGGGTCATAGCCGGCTATAGATGGCTATTTAACAGTCTGATGGCCTTGAGATAGAAGCTGTTTTTCAGTCTCTTGGTCCCATGTCTCATTAGTGTTTATGTTGATCAATATTTCGGCTATGATGGCCAATTGTGAACGATGAAATAAATGTCTGATCAATGCATACAATTCTGAACATATTGTCATTTATAATGCAGATGCATCAATATATTGTCCTGTACACTTATTGTACGCTGTTTTCATGTCCATTCCCTCATGTCTAAGCTTCTAAGGTGACTCAGGCTTTACTAATTCCTGTGAAGAAGTGTCTCAGTGAACTGTATTCTGTAATAAGTTACAAAACAATAGAAATGCAGTTGTGTAATTGCTGCTGTTTGTCTGATATCCAACAGTCCATGATCAGCTCTGTTGACCAGGAGAGCACTTTGCAGAACAAATAGGGTTAGGAACACTATTTAGGTTTGGAATGACATGTGGCCTATTGTTTACCTTGTCATCCATGACATGTGGCCCATTGTTTACCTTGTTATCTGGCAACGACCACAAGGGCCTTTCAAAGAGCTGTCAGTCAAGGCGAGCTCATGAATTTGGAAAGAATTCAGACCACTTCACTTTTTCCACATTTTGTTACGTTACAGCCGTATTCTAAAATTGATTAAATCAAAAAAAATCCTCATCAATCTACATACTATGCCCAACAACAACAAAGCAAAAACAGGTTTTTAGAAATTTTTGCAAACTTATTACAAATAGAAAACAGAAATACCTCCTTTTCATAAGTATTCAGACCGTTTGCTATGCGACACAAAATTGACCTCAGGTGCATCCTGTTTCCATTGATCATACTTGAGATGTTTCTACAACTTGATTGGAGTCCCCTGTGGTAAATTCAATTGATTGGACATGATCTGGAAAGGCACACACCTGTCTATATAATGTCCCACAGTTGACAGTGCATGTCTTGGAGGTGACCAAGAACTTGATTGTCACGCTGACAGTTCCAGAGTTCCTCTTTTGAGATTGGAGAACCTTCCAGAAGGACAGCCATCTCTGCAGCACTCCACCAATCAGGCTTTTATGGTAGAGTGGCCAGACGGAAGCCACTCTTCAGTAAAAGGCACATGACAGCCTGCTTGGAGTATGCCAAAGGCACCCAAAGGACTCTCAGAACATGAGAAACAAGATTCTCTGGTCTGATGAAACCAAAATGTACCTCTTTGGCTTGAATGTCAAGCGTCACGTCTGGAGGAATCTGGCACCATCCCTTTGGTGAAGTATGGTGGTGGCAGCATCGTGCTGTGGGGATGTTTTTCAGTGGCAGGGACTGTGAGACTTGTCAGGATCGAGGGAATGATGAACGGAGCAAAGTACAGAGAGATCCTTGATGAAAATGTGCTCCAGAGCGCTCAGGATCTCAGACTGGGGCGAAGGTTTACCTTCCAACAGGACAACAACCCTAAGCACACAGCCAAGACATTGCTGGAGTGGCTTAGGGACAAGTTTCTGAATGTCCTTGAGTGGCCCAGCCAGAGCCCGGACTTGAACCTGATTGAACATCTCTGGAGACACCTGAAAATAGCTGTGCAGCGATGCTCACCATCCAACCTGACAGAGCTTGAGAGGATCTGCAGAGAAGAATGGGATAAACTCTCCCTGAGGTCCTGAGTACTCTGGAGCAGGTTGTCATCAAGGATCTATCTGTATTTAGCTTGGTTCACCTTTCCCTCGATCCTGACTAGTCTCCCAGTCCCTGATGCTGAAAAACATCCCCACAGCAGTTGCCACCACCATGCTTCACCGTAGGGATGGTATTGGCCAGGTGTTGAGCGGTGCCTGGTTTCCTCTAGACGTGACGCTTGGCATTCAGGCCAAAGCATTCAATTTTGTTATCATCAGACCAGAGAATCTTTTTTCTTGAGAATCTTGAGTCTTTTAATCTCTTAAGGGCCTTTTGGCAAACCCTAAGCGGGCTGTCATGTGCCTTTTACTGAGGAGTGGCTTCCATCTGGCCGCTATACCATAAAAACCTGATTGGTGGAGTGCTGCAGAGATGGTTGTCCTTCTGGAAGGCCCTTCTCCACCAATTGCTCAGTTTGGCTTGGCGGATAGATCTAGGAGGAGTCTTGGTGGTTCCAAAGTTCTTCTATTTAAGAATGATGGAGGCCACTGTGCTCTTTGGGACCTTCAATGCTGCATAAATGTTTTGGTACCCTTCCCCAGATCTGTGCCTCATCACAATCCTGTATCGAAACTCAACGGACAGTTCCTTTGGCCTCATGGCTTAGTTTTGTCTCTGACGTGCACTGTCAACTGTGGGATCTTATATAGACAGGTGTGTTTCTTTCCAAATTATGTGCAATCAATTGTATTTACACAGGTTGACTCCAATCCAGTTGTAAAAACATCTTAAGGATGATCAATGGAGACAAGATGCACCTGAGCTCAATTTCGTGTCTCATATCAAAGGGCCTGAATACATTTCTGTTTTTAAGTTTTAATACATTGGAATTTGTTCTCCAAAAACCTGTTTTTGCTTCATCATTATGGGGTATTGTGATGTCATTATGGGGTATTGTGATGTCATTATGGGGTATTGTGATGTCATTATGGGGTATTGTGTTTAGACTGATGAGGAAAAGGTTTTATTTAATCCATTTTAGAATAAGGCTGTAATGTAACAAAATGTGGAAAAAGTTAAGTGGTATGAATACTTTCACTGTACCTCATACCTGGGTTAAGTTGCGCCAAGAGACTGTAATGTTTACATGAATTCTGATTATTTCCAGGGATCCACAACATCATAATATATATGTAGATATAGTGTATTTGTTAGACAGTTCACCATATTGGAGTACACACATCTAGCTACAGTTCCTGTATTCATTTAGGCTTGGCACCACTTACACAGTCGGAGCCAACGCTGCTAAGAGGCCTATTTGGAAAGTCAGGGGAAACAGTCATGGATAATGACACTCCTTGTTACTAAACTCCCGTCCACACAGAGTGCTGTTTGCTTGCCCTTTAACACCTCATCTGACATGCACCGAATACAAATGAGACCATGTCTCCCACGGGGCCACTCTCAAAGGTTAGCGTCTGCACACCGCATGGCAGATGAGGCGTTTTAATGAGCCCATTTTATTAGGTTGGCTGAATCAGACCCCACTCGGCTGTCCAGGTACACAAACAAAAAGACTCAATAGGAGCAACGGTGAGGTTTAATAGATATTAAAGCTGGGTGGTAGGACCACACCTCAGCAATCAGGCACGCTCACATGAGTGGATATATGACTCGTTTCAGGAAACTAGGGGTATGTCGCGGTCACTACTTCACAGGAAACTTTTTTTCAAATTAAAATGTATTTTTTGGCAGAAATGCCTTCTGGAACATGTAAACTTTCATGTGCCTTAATAACAGACTTGTGTACCATCTGTAAATACAAAAGAATTGTTAAATTACAAGCCTAGTTGGTTTAGCCACAGAAAAGACAGCAACCTTCCTAATAGCCATTATTGGCTTAGATAATGAGTGGGCTGGACATGCCGAGAGATGAGTTCGGATTGGTCTGCCGTGTAGCATTCTTCTGTCTATTTGAGCTGGTCAGTATGCGTAGGTAATCCTGTCTAAAGTGACTTTATTTTTTATGTATTGCGTAGTAGAACTGCATAAATGTTGCTCTCCACTTTCTGGAGGAATAGTTTTGAAATCAGTGGAATTAGAATATGATAGCTAAGGAGATGAGGAAAACACCTGTCTCCAGATTACATCTTCAAACTAAGGGCAACCATTACATCCGTGACAGGGAGAAGCGTCCATCCATGATGTATATGGGCAAGAGAGTCTAGCTAGCTACATTTTCAATGATTATGAGGCTCCTTTAGCTCAGAGACAGGGTGAAAATAGGTTGTTTACAAGTAAGCCCTTCAAATATGCAAATATGCACAGAGAAGCATATCTCTGTGCCCATATGAAGGAAGTTAGAGGTAGTTTCTCAAGCCAATACTAACTAGCGTTAGCACAATGACTGGAAGTCTATGGGTGTCTGTAAGCATGCTAGCAATGGCTCGCTAGTTAGAAATGGCTCACGCATCTACCACAACTTACTTCATACTGGACACAGAAACATAAAAATGGTATCCACAAGTTCATCTGACTCTGGGGAAGTAGATAAAGGGCCTCATTGCCAAAATCCCAAAGTATCCATTTAAGCCCATGCAGACTCACCAATGTGACCCATATCCCCCTTTGGTCCCTGTGGTCCTGGCAGCCCAGGGGGTCCTGAACAATTAGTGGCTGCACTGTCTGTATGACACATAGTCAGAGTTACTGTATACACACACACACACACACACACACACACACACACACACACACACACACACACACACACACACACACACACACACACACACACTATCCGCTAAAGAGAATCAAATACATGCACACACCTAACACAGGGGCACTTCAGTACTTTTTAACATCATATAAATTATCTCTGTTTCAACAGATGTAGGATCTTAATTTGAGTCAGTTTGCTACAGCAGGAAAATAATAATAAACAGGAAATGTGAAATATTATTATTAATGGACATTTTGTTAGGGGTTGATACATTTTTCATAAGGGAAAATCGAGTCTGAAATTTCAACGTGGAAATTACAAACTTCAGAAGCCTTTTTAAACCTCAAATACACTACAGGTTTGAAATTTCCTGCATATCAGGAAAGTTTTCCCGCAACAGGTTGATCAAATGAAGATCCTTCATTTGTATGTCATATCTGTCCTAGAGTACAAAAGAGATGACACTTCACCTCAAACTGTACATTTACATGTCACCCACTGGCCCTCTTTGAAACAAACTTGTCCCATGTAAATATAGGATTGCTCAGCACTCTTCCTTAATTTAGCCTAATCTTTGCATATGAGGGCAACATTAGTATCTGAACACGCAATATCTTTGAAAACGTGGTAATACACTATGGTGATCTGTCAGGGGCAGCACCTTTGACAGATAAAGGTGCAAACATTAATTTACTCTGCTCTCCTAGTACTAAGGATGACCAACCTATTTTGATCACTTTCAGACTAATCCAAAAATAGTGTAGACGTGTTGTTTGAACAATTCATAGAAAAGACAAGTATGACAGCAGCTCATTTTGACTCAAGCCTTGTGTAAATGGAAGCAGATCATAGCCTATAAACACTGAGTATTAGAATACATAATAAACATAGACTTATCAGCAACTAATATAATATATTTGATATACCATGATGAAGTAAAGCCATGTTAAGTTCAGTTGATCCATACAATAAGATATATTTCTCCCATGAAGCGTGGCACTGCTTTCCCTGGCTCTATGGCTGGCAGATCTTTTGGCATGTGTGGCATGGCGGGGCCTGTCAGTTTTTGAGTGGTCTTGGCAGAGCCTGTCTCAGGGAGCAGGTCTGACCCTGTCTTCTGTCCGAGGCCCATGGCCAGAGAAAGAGAATGATCGATGATTTGTCGTCTGGACTACGCTGTGTTGCGGTGCGGCAGGGGCGTCCAGCTGGCCTCGATCCACGGACGCCGCCCTGTCACGGAGTGGACACACCGACAGCGTAGCCAACAGCAAACGTCACCCCTCAGCACTCCCCATGCTGACAGCCTATTGTTCAAAAGTTGGGGGAAACTGCCACTTTTATGAAATCGAGGAGGGTTACAGTTTCATTCAGTCTTATAACCAAATACTTCCCCAATTTTTTTGCAAGTGTCCTTTGTCAGTGTTAACTCAGTCATACGATTAGCACATAAATGAAATTATTTTCATTGAAATAATACAGAATGTAAGGCTTTAATGGTTCTTTAATGGCAAACACAAAGAAAGACTTTCCAAACATGCTCAGTGAGAATACTCGAGCAGAACACAATCCTATGGGTATGAAACCAAGTTCCTAAAGGGCACTCAGGGAGAAAGGTGTGAGAATACAGATTTGTGGATCAAATGCTCCGGCATGCAGTGTGCCAAATTGAATGATGATGAGGGCACTTCAGGCACTAAATGGAATAAAAACACAGAAAGAAGCGTCTGGCCTTGGCTGGAGTGGTGCCTGCTCTAGTGAAAAACACTGACACACCATAATAAACAAGGTCAAAAGCTGTCAGGAGAGGTTACCTAAAAACACACCACTATAATAGCCTTTTCTTTTCACTGCTGTTTAGGCAGAGAGTCACGTCAAGGTAGACCAGCAAACAATGGTCTTAAACCTTGACAGGAATTTCTGCTGTTGAATACAGTGTGTCTGATGAGGAACACTGGGAATTTACAGTTGAAGTGGGAAGTTTACATACACTTAGGTTGAAGCCATTAAATCTCGTTTTTCAACCACTCCACAAACTTCTTGTTAACAAACTATAGTTTTGGCAAGTCGGTTAGGGCATCTACTTTGTGCATGACACAAGTAATTTTTCCAACAATTGTTTAAAGACAGATTATTTCACTTATAATTCACTGTATCACAAATCCAGTGGGTTGGAACTTTACATACACTAAGTTGACTGTGCCTTTAAACAGCTTGGAAAATTCCAGAAAATTATGTCATGGCTTTACAAGTTTTTGATAGGCTAATTGACATAATTTGAGTCAATTGGAGGTGTACTTGTGGATGTATTTCAAGGCCTACCTTCAAACTCATTGCCTCTTTGCTTGACATCATGGGAAAATCAAAAGAAATCAGCCAAGATCTCAGAAAAAAATTATTGTAGACCTCCACAAGTCTGGTTCATCCGTGGGAGCAATTTCCAAATGCCTGAAGGTACCACGTTCATCTGTACAAACAATAGTACGCAAGTATAAATACCATGGGACCAGGCAGCCGTCATACCGCTCAGGAAGTATCTATATCCATAGTAAAACGAGTCCTATATCGACATAACCTGAAAGGCCGCTGAGCAAGTAAGAAGCCACTGCTCCAAACCGCCATAAAAAGACAGACTAGGGTTTGCAACTGCACATGGGGACAAAGATCATACTTTTTTGAGAAATGCCCTCTGGTCTGATGAAACAAAAATAGAACTGTTTAGCCATAATGACCATTGTTATGTTTGGAGGAAAAAGGGGAACGCTTGCAAGCCGAAGAACACCATCCCAACCGTGAAGCGCGGGGGTGGAAGCATCATGATGTGGGGGTGCTTTGCTGCAGGAGGGACTGCTGCACTTCACAAAATAGATGGCATCATGAGGTAGGAAAATTATGTGGATATATTGAAGCAACATCTCAAGACATCAGTCAGGAAGTTAAAGCTTGGTCGCAAATGGGCCTTCCAAATGGACAATGACCCCAAGCATACTTCCAAAGTTGTGGCAAAATGGCTTTAAGGACAACAAAGTCAAGGTATTGGAGTGGCCATCACAAAGCCCTGACCTCAAGAAAAAGCCATATCGCTGTCCGGCGTCTGTGTTCTTTTGCCCAACTTAATCTTTAATTTTTATTGGCCAGTCTGATATATGGCTTTTTCTTTGCAACTCTGCCTAGAAGGCCAGCATCCCGGAGTCGCCTCTTCACTGTTGATGTTGAGACTGGTGTTTTGCAGGTACTATTTAATGAAGCTGCCAGTTGAGGACTTGTGAAGCGTCTGTTTCTCAAACTAGACACTCTAATGTACTTGTCCTCTTGCTCAGTTGTGCACCGGGGCCTCCCACTCTTTATATTCTGGTTATTGCCAGGTTGCGCTGTTCTGTGAAGGGAGTAGTAGACAGCGTTGTACAAGATCTTCAGGTTCTTGGCAATTTCTTGCATGGAATAGCCTTCATTTCTTAGAACAAGAAAAGCATGACGAGTTTCAGAAGAAAGGTCGTCGTTTCTGGCCATTTTGAGCCTGTAATCGAACCCACAAATGCTGATGCTCCGGATACTCAACTAGTCCAAAGAAAGCCATGTGTATTGCTTTTTTAATCAGGACAACAGTTTTCAGTTGTGCTAACATAACTGCAAAAGGGTTTTCTAATGATCAATTAGCCTTTTAAATTATAAACTTGGATTAGCTAACACAACGTTGCATTGGAACACAGGAGTGATGGTTGCTGATAATGGGCCTCTGTAGATATTCCATAAAAAAATAGTATTTTACAACATTAACAATATCTACACTGTATTTCTGATCAATTTGATGTTATTTTAATAGACAAAAAATGTACTTTTCTTTCAAAAACAAGGACATTTCTAAGTGACCCCAAACTTTTGAATGGTCTTGTATGTGATGTGTCTGCATATTTCTCTTCCATTAGCACATATTGAGACATCTCTATACAGTAGGGCCATGGTAGTAATAGGCAGTAATGTGTTATGAATATTTGTCTAAACGTCTGTGCTGCTCATAGTCTCTGACTGCTCTGAGGTGGCTGAGTTCACACAGGTCAGGAGGACAGGGAGGTCACGCTCATTACCCTTTCTGTCACTGCCCGCCCCCCTCCTCTTTCCCTCTCTCCCTTCCTTCCTCCCTCCCTCCGCTCCTATCATTTATTTATCTGCGCCAGACCTCAAATACATTCGGTGGTTCAGGGGTCAGGGAACGGGCCGGGGCGACCCCGGTTTCGACTGGCTAATGAACGAGGGAGACAGACCCCCTCATGTTTATTTCCCAGCTTTGCTGAGAGCAGGAGTCCCGGGAGAGACAGAGACAAGGCTGCTGAATGATAATCAGCACTTTGTGTTTTAATATGCCTGGTCCCCCGGCATATGGATGGAGAGATGGAAGGATGAGGAGAGAAGCGAGCCACTTATAGGAGGGATGATGGTGGTGCCTAAGGAAGTGACTCAGGTTCGCGTCCCCTGAAAGGGAATGGTCGTAGACGAATGAGCTGTGAATCAAATGCTCTGTCGCTCCCCTGAAAGCAGGTGGCTGTTTCTGTCTTACACTAAGAGCACCTCATTCTACAATACAGACCATTTCATTTTCACAAGACATTGCTTAACTGGGCAGCAAAGGAAAGTGTTGGCATATGTTGAATGTGAAACATTTAGTTTCACACTGAATACTTTCTTATTGCAAAGTGAAAAGCCCTATGTCACAAACTATTAGCCATTTTCTAGATCACGGGACCCAAATGTGCTTGGATACATTTATTTAATCATTTGGACACCAGCCCGAGATAATATTTACACTCAAGTTATTTTGGTCCCTTAACTTCACTTCATCTAATGTAACATGACTGACTGGCTGTGTCATATAGAAGTGTTGACCCCAATTCTGTATGTCTGTCAGGAAGGAGGTGCTTGTCCTTCAGACGGACCTTTAACCATGCTTGCCTAAGCAGAATGATGTCTTGGTGTGTTTTTGTGTATGTGTGTGTGTATGTGTAGGAGGGTGATGGTGAGTGGGTGGAGATTTGGGATCAAGAGGCGAAAGTAGATGTCACACAGCATTTCACAACATTTAAACAAACAGCATCTGACTCATTTTGTCTGATTTTTCACTGTTTTACTTCAAACTGATGAAACTGGTTTACAAAATGCCATTCAGTTTTTATCTGTATAAACTTTCATCCAGGGTACTATTATATTATTATAAGTTAGCTTCATGTTAGTTAAATGCCATGTTTATTGAAATGCCTATAAATGTTGTTTTCTGTATAAACTTTCATCCAGGGTACTATTATATCATTATAAGTTAGCTTCATGTTAGTTAAATGCCATGTTTATTGAAATGCCTATAAATGTTGTTTTAATAAGATGAGACAAAGTAGATGCATCAAGTGTGTGTGTGTGTGTGTGTGTGTGTCTCTCTCTCTCTCTATGCATCTCTCCTCCAGTCTTTTTGATGGAGTCCAGGAGTCTCTCTTTTGGATCCAGGACACACTCACACACACTGCACCCCAGCGTCCTCATTGTGTTGACAATTGTTGATGCCCATGCCGTTGTGGGGGCAGTCAAACACACTGGCCTCTGTGCCTGTGCAGCGCAGGTCATCAAACCAGATCTTACCCACTCCTAAAAGAATCACAACAGAATCCACAGGCCAAGTCCAGGAGATTCAACAATGAACAATGAGCAATTCATGAATATATATAGAGTAAAACAAAACTCAACCAGGAAAGGTCCTCTATACATCCTCAGTAGGAACAAACAGACCAAACCAAATGGAAGAACTATGGAAGTGATAAGGTTCTTGGACTCACCGGGGCTTGCCGTGAAGACTGCAGAGGCTCTTTGGTACCCCAGCGTCTTGCAGAGCACCGTCCCATCCACTGTGTCGAAGCTGTCGTCACACACTGTACCCCACTGCCCCAACCACATCACCTCCACTCTCCCACGAGCACCTCCACCAACAATACGCACATTCACTGTCACCAGAGAGAGAGACATTTGAAAATACCTTATACATGCAAATTATTGAAAATGAACTGTACTGTATTCCAGGCCCATAGTCCAATGATTATTCACATGAATATTCAGTTAAATGAATACGTATCATATTTACATACAGTATCTATTTTACGTAAACAAATGCACACCTGCACATATATGTGTGTGTGTGTGTGTGTGTGTGGCTCCATAGGTCCACACACTTACCTGGTCCAGCTGCTCTTTCACCCTTTTCTCCACGTGGACCTTGACTTCCAGGACTTCCCTGCAACCCTGGAAGACCTAGGACATGCAGAAGTTAAAATTAAACACACACACACTCACACGCAATCCCGCACGGATGCACAAACACACAAATTAAACACACTCACACGCCATCACGCATGCACGCACACACACACACAGACGCACACACCAGCAAGTCCTCTTGTTCCATTAACACCAGCAGGTCCTCTTGGTCCTGCGGAAGAAGAACAAGAGCTACAAATTTGTACAAAAAGTCATACATGACACTTCATATGATTATAATAGCACCTAACGTTAGGAGAATATAATAAAGATGGGAAAATGTAGACAATCTACATAACCTGTCGTTCTTGTAATCAGTCATTTGAAGGAGGGGATTTTACTCTATCACGCCCCTGCTTGCTTCAGCACAAATTATGAGGCTCCTATAGCTCAGAGACAGGGTGAAATTCACCTTCAGGTCCTATGGGTCCAGGCTCTCCTGTCAGCCCTGTGTTACCCTTCAGACCACGGGCCCCTTTTACTCCATCACGCCCCTGAACTCCTGGAAGATTCACAGCACACTATGTCACACTCGCTCTACAATGTGGAGGCTATACAGTACAGTAAAGACGCTAACATGTAAAGGCAACCTCAAGCTTGGCCTCATGAAACAGTTAAACATCAACAGTTATTTACCAGTGTCCCCTTTGGTTCCGTTCTGGCCTGATATCCCTGGTAAACCTGTGAAGAGGTTGGAAGGTAAAGGTTAGAGGTGGTAAACCTGTGAAGAGGTTGGAAGGTAAAGGTTAGAGGTGGTAAACCTGTGAAGAGGTTGGAAGGTAAAGGTTAGAGGTGGTAAACCTGTGAAGAGGTTGGAAGGTAAAGGTTAGAGGTGGTAAACCTGTGAAGAGGTTGGAAGGTAAAGGTTAGAGGTGGTAAACCTGTGAAGAGGTTGGAAGGTAAAGGTTAGAGGTGGTAAACCTGTGAAGAGGTTGGAAGGTAAAGGTTAGAGGTGGTAAACCTGTGAAGAGGTTGGAAGGTAAAGGTTATAGGTGGTAAACCTGTGAAGAGGTTGGAAGGTAAAGGTTAGAGGTGGTAAACCTGTGAAGAGGTTGGAAGGTAAAGGTTAGAGGTGGTAAACCTGTGAAGAGGTTGGAAGGTAAAGGTTAGAGGTGGTAAACCTGTGAAGAGGTTGGAAGGTAAAGGTTAGAGGTGGTAAACCTGTGAAGAGGTTGGAAGGTAAAGGTTAGAGGTGGTAAACCTGTGAAGAGGTTGGAAGGTAAAGGTTAGAGGTGGTAAACCTGTGAAGAGGTTGGAAGGTAAAGGTTAGAGGTGGTAAACCTGTGAAGAGGTTGGAAGGTAAAGGTTAGAGGTGGTAAACCTGTGAAGAGGTTGGAAGGTAAAGGTTAGAGGTGGTAAACCTGTGAAGAGGTTGGAAGGTAAAGGTTAGAGGTGGCAACAAGAGTAAAGAGTAGACCAGGTTCAGTTTGTTGTTGAATAGTAAAAAATAGGTTGTTTAGAAGTAAGCACTTCAAATATGCAAATATGCACAGAGAAGTATATCTCTGTGTACAGTACGAAGGAAGTTAGAGTTAGTTTTGCGAGCCAATGATAACTAGCATTTGCACAATGACAGAAAATCTATGGGTATCTGCTAGCATGCTATTCCAGCCATTGTGATAGACTTCCAGTCATTGCACTAACGCTAGTTAGCAATGGCTCACGCATCTACCACAACTTACTTCATACTGGACACAGAGACATAAAAATGGTATCCACAAGTTCATCTGACTCTGGGGAAGTAGATAAAGGGCCTCATTGCCAAAATCCCGAAGTATCCATTTAAGCCCATCCAGACTCACCAATGTGTCCCATATCCCCCTTTGGTCCCTGTGGTCCTGGCAGCCCAGGGGGTCCTGAACAATTAGTGGCTGCACTGTCTGTATGACACATAGTCAGAGTTACTGTATATATATATATACACACACACACACACACACACACACACACACACACACACACACACACACACACACACACACACACACACACACACACAAACAGACTATCCACTAAAGATAATCAAATACATGCACATTAAAACACTTAACACAGGGGAACTTCAACCCTTTTATACATCATATACATTTTCTCCGGCACCATAGCAGTGGCTACTTGTTGTGAAGTGGCTATGTTAAGAAAAATGTACTGTATTTGTGCTGAAGAAAGCAGAACTCCAAACTACCTTTGTTTAAAGAATGCATTCACTCAGCACTTCTAATTTCAATTCAGAGGACATAAAATGGACAGATTTCACAATAACGATCTGCTGATATGGTTTCCGTATTAATGTGACAACAGGAACAGAAACTGAGAAGGCTGAAATGGAAATGGAACTACTGGATGAAAAGATCACAAGTTCATTTGAGCAAGTCATGATGACATCATATTTATGATAACTCATAATATAGGATAATATAAAAGATACATTTAGTGGGGAATATTTATATTTATGACTGTTAACCCCAAAAGTGGAGTTTGAGTCTATTGTCAGGAGTCAATCTCCTACCTATTCAAGGGCGGAAGGGAATAGATCCTTGCTCACCAGGCTGTTAAGACTATTAATAACAGTGATCGTGATTAAGTAAAAATATAAATTTTCTTTCATGGAGAGAAAGAATAGTATCTGCCTGTGCAGCAGCAGCAGTAGCTTTAACCATCTAACCTACACTTTTTAAAATGCATTAATGTCACCCCTCGAAAGCTTTTGAAGAGTCAGGGCTAGTTTTTCAGCTATAAAAAAAAAGCAAAGTCCTGGAGCAAGTTCAGCCAATCAAATATGAATCAAGAGCATATTTATTTTGATTGGGCTGTGGGACATCAAGTGCACGACACACATTTACTCTGTGACAGATGGGGTGAGAGCGGGGGAAAGAGGCGGAGTCAGAAGGAAAATGGGGGAATATTCAGTATTCCTGACACAATTAGCCTACTCCACCTGCAGACCCGGGCCCTGTGAAAATGTCAATAATTAATCTAGCCTCTGAATGTCTCTTAGACTAAAAGAGCTCACCAATACCACAGTACTTCAACCAAACTATGGTGAAATATTCCCAGCCTATCCACTAGGGAGCTGTATAAAGTTAGTGTTGATGCATGGGTAATTGTTGTGGTAAACAGTTAACTTATCCACCATGTTCTCCACAACTCTACTGCTTCTATACCATGTTAGTACTACTGGACTGGTTCTATGTTAGTAATAATGGACTTACCGGGTGCACCAGCTGGTCCTTGTGGTCCAGTGGCACCATCTTCACCTGAAACATTGACATGTTATAGAGTTGAGGTACTGAATGGAGATCAATAGTGATATAACCACAAGTGAACTCTGTGTGAGCCGGTGGATATGAGCATTAAGAACCACAGACTACTAAATGCATTGTTATGACATAAAAGATCAGTAATAATGTCACATTTCCTATTGGGGTTTAGATTGAGGTTAAGCTTTGATATCAGTAGGAGTAAGGTGAATCACCTTTGGGTCCTGGTTCCCCTGGTTTTCCCTTGGCACCAGTCTGGCCATCAACTCCAGGGTCTCCTTTTTGTCCTGTCTCACCTGGAACACACATTAACCCTCTCACTATCTACTGTCTCACCTGGAACACAGTAACCCTTTCAGTATCTACTGTCTCACCTGGAACACAGTAACCATCTCACTATCTACTGTCTCACCTGGAACACACTGTAACCCTCTCACTATCTACTGTCTCACCTGGAACACAGTAACCCTCTCACTATCTACTGTCTCACCTGGAACACACAGTAACCCTCTCACTATCTACTGTCTCATCTGGAACACACATTAACCCTCTCGCTATCTACGGTCTCACCTGGAACACACAGTAACCCTCTCACTATCTACTGTCTCACCTGGAACACACAGTAACCCTCTCACTATCTACTGTCTCACCTGGAACACAGTAACCCTCTCACTATCTACTGTCTCACGTGGAACACAGTAACCCTCTCACTATCTACTGTCTCACGTGGAACACAGTAACCCTCTCACTATCTACTGTCTCACCTGGAACACAGTAACCGTGTCACTATCTACTGTCTCCCCTGGAACACAGTAATCCTCTCACTATCTACTGTCTCACCTGGAACACAGTAACCCTCTCACTATCTACTGTCTCACGTGGAACACAGTAACCCTCTCACTATCTACTGTCTCACCTGGAACACAGTAACCCTCTCACTATCTACTGTCTCACCTGGAACACAGTAACCCTCTCACTATCTACTGTCTCACCTGGAACACACAGTAACCCTCTCACTATCTACTGTCTCACCTGGAACACAGTAACCCTCTCACTATCTACTGTCTCACCTGGAACACACAGTAACCCTCTCACTATCTACTGTTTCACCTCGAACACACAGTAACCCTCTTACTATCTACGGTCTCACCTGGAACACACAGTAACCCTCTCACTATCTACTGTCTCACCTGGAACACACAGTAACCCTCTCACTATCTACTGTCTCACCTGGAACACAGTAACCCTCTCACTATCTACTGTCTCACGTGGAACACAGTAACCCTCTCACTATCTACTGTCTCACCTGGAACACAGTAACCCTCTCACTATCTACTGTCTCACCTGGAACACAGTAACCTTTTCACTATCTACTTACATACAAAAGCAAACCTTAAATGTTACTGAGTGAATTACGAATGACATCAAATCAGCTTTACATAGAACGGTCACAGATCACTTGACAGAGAAAGGTCTGTATTAAACATTATTGATATTGAGTTTTCTTTGATGAATTATGTTATTGTGAAAAATACAATCATTGCCTCGAAAAAAGGCACTTATCCATGTTAGCTGACTGAAACTGTCTGCCTGCTTACTAAACGGGAGTAGTTAGCATCCACTCTATAGTGTGATGAAGGATGGCATTTTGGTAGGACAACCTATTGGAAAACGCCTGACTCAGACTCTAATGATAATATGTTAGCTTGTGTGAAAGTCCATCCCTGATTGAGACTTCATACAGGGGTAAATGCATTGACTAAGCAGTGGGTTATTATGAAATGGAGAGGCAGGCAGATCATTCCTCCTTCACTTTCTCTGATCCTGACTGGAGATGACAGGTCATCAGTTCATCATTACTGGACAGATGAGAAGCTAAATGCTAATGCTACATATTTCCTCTCCTACAACCCTCCAATGTGTGGTAGAGTTAGATTGGTGCTGAGCTAACATTGGTTGTTGCATTGACACGGTGATGCCACTACAATGGAGCAATGTAGCGCTTTAGGTGGACTCACCTGTGTCTCCCTTCTCCCCCCTCACACCAGTTGCCCCCCTCGCACCAGGTGGACCTAGGGAAATCATAGCATCAAATGACATGGGAATTACAAGCTTGTGGTGTAAGGGGCATTGATAGCTCTCTTACTCTCTTCTGTGGTTGTTGATTTTGCACAAAGGATAAGGGGACTTACCAATAGGTCCCTGTGGGCCTGGTGAAGCTGCAGTGCAAAAATAACCTGCATTATTACACCAGATAGATACACTCTTGTATTTTTATTTTTATTTTGAATTTTACCCCCTTTTCTCCCCAATTTCGTGATATCAAATTGTTGGTAGTTACTATCTTGTCTCATCGCTACAACTCCCGTACGGGCTCGGGAGAGACGAAGGTCGCAAGCCATGCGTCCTCCGAAACACAACCCAACCAAGCCGCACTGCTTCTTAACACAGTGCGCATCCAACCCGGAAGCCAGCCGCACCAATGTGTCGGAGGAAACACCGTGCACCTGGCGACCTGGTTAGCACGCCCGCCACAGGAGTCGCTGGTGCGCGATGAGACAAGGACATCTCTACCGGCCAAGCCCTCCCTAATCCGGACGACGCTAGGCCAATTGTGCGTCGCCCCATGGACCTCCCGGTCGCGGCCGGCTGCGACAGAGCCTGACACTCTTGTATTTTATACTTTGCAAAGCATAATGACAAAATATGTGTGTATACCTACGTCCATGTGTAACCATATTTTATATAAAACGTCAAATATATCAACCTGGACATCCTGCCATTTCTTACAGTAGCTACCTTTGAGGAATCTGAGTGTTTTCACTGTGTCCTGAAGGAGAGTGGTGCTGGCATTGACCACACCCAGGTCTGTCCTCAGCTGGCCCAGCTGTCCATCCTCTCCACATAGGCTGCTGACCTGGGTCTGTAACCTCCCCAGGTCTCCTCTGAGAGAGTTGGACTCCAGGCTGGTGTTTCTGGCCAGTGTACGGAGGTCCTCCTCCTGGTTCATCCCCAGGGGGATGTGGATGTCGGTCAGCATCGTTGTCCTGGAGCCAGAGGAGGAGAAACAACTAGACTCCATCGAAAAGACTGGGAGAGAGGTGCACAGAGACATACAAATAGTGTCACTAATACAGTTCAGGATATAATGGGAAATCTAGTTTCTCCTTTACATTAGACAAATGTGCTTGAACCATTTTAGACATAAAACCAACCAATGGTTGGTACCTTTGTAAAGGAGGAAGATATTCAGTGCAGTCAGAAGGACGAGGTAAACGGCAATAACATTCAGACATCGCTGTGCTCCTCTGGCCTTGGCTGGTTTTAGATCTGAAACATGTTGACATGAACACAAACAACATTTATGCTACATTCCAAATGGGCCACTACCACCTACTCCCCTACGCACATGTCCAAGTCAAGCAGTGGGTTACTCTGGTAGAACGAGCTGATGTGATCCTCTCCTCTTTCTACTGATGTCTCCATGTTACTCCAAAGTGACAGACAACACCCCTGAGATCCTCATCAAGACCCTCTTATAACAACGCATCATTACGTAAAAAACATAAAACCCACCCATTTGACACATAGTGGAAGTCATCTGATTTGGGGCTGAGGTTGCAAAAATGAGCTATATTGACAATGTTAACAGCAATCTGTAGAAAAAGGGAAGTAGCATGGGGTACATATGTTTGGATTATCCTGACACGAAATTCTACATATCCTGCTAAGAATGTCTGTTCCATTGCCTTTCACAGGAAGTACTGTTTCTCGAGAAGTATACCAAAAGTATACAAAAACGTTATCTTTCATTGAAAACTGCTACACAAAAGCATACAATCAATCGTATTGCTTAAACCTATCCAATTCTTGTTCTGGCAAGGGGTAGGGATTACAGGTAGGGATTTAGAATTCAGATAAATGCATTCCTTGGAATATGGAGAAATGATCTCAACAAATCCACAGACATGGCTGCTCTCTTCTGGCCATTTCTCTATTTCTGCCTCAGTGCAGAAAGTCAGGCTGTTGAGCTTGGTTAATAGCACTCATCTACTGTAGGTTGCCACAGCAGGTGCGTCTGGCCAACGAATATAAAGTTAGAACTCAGTGCTGTCATCGGTCTCTGCACATGGCAAAATCTCTTTGGCTAGACTGGTTATTTTTTGCAGTGCACAGACAGTACTTCTACTTCTGTTTCATTCTCCACCAGCACTTTCAAATTGAGTGTACCATAGCAATCTTATCCCTCCCAGTTATGTTCTCACAAGGATTATCTCCCTTAAGAGTTTGAATGTAGTTACAATAAATTACCATGCACTGTATTGAAGATCTTCCAAGCCACTTTATAATGTAATAATATAATACATCCAGACAGTTTTATCCAAAGCCTCATGCTCTACCAACTGAGCTACCACGGATCACACTTTGCACCAATTCAAAGTGAATTGGGTAAAGAACATACTTTGAAATAAGAAAGGCCACATAGGCCCCTAGCACCAGGGGTGGAATATAAGAAAAATCACACAAATAGCTCACTACTGTTGAATCACCAGGCCTTTGGCGCAAGAAGAACTTAGGTGTTAAAATGTTGCCCCTGTGACCCCCAGGTCCACCCCTGCTTACCGCTGCTCTGGAAGGTGTACATGTCCGTCCTGCTCAGTTTCATGTCCAAGTCAAGCAGTGGGTTACTCTGGTAGAACGAGCTGATGTGATCCTCTCCTCTTTCTACTGATGTCTCCATGTTACTCCAAAGTGACAGACAACACCCCTGAGATCCTCATCAAGACCCTCTTATAACAACGCATCATTATGTAAAAAAACATAAAACCCACCCATTTGACACATAGTGGAAGTCATCTGATTTGGGGCTGAGGTTGCAAAAATGAGCTATATTGACAGTGTTAACAGCAATCTGTAGAAAAAGGGAAGCAGCATGGGGTACATATGTTTGGATTATCCTGACACGAAACTCTACATATCCTGCTAAGAATGTCTGTTCCATTGCCTTTCACAGGAAGTACTGTTTCTCGAGAAATACGAAAAGTATACAAAAACATTATCTTTTATTGAGAACTGCTACACAAAAGCATATAAGCAACGAAAACAACATTACATTACATTACATTACATCTCTCTCTCTCTCTCTCTCTCTCTCTCTCGCTCTCTCCCTCTCTCTCTCTCGCTCTCTCCCTGGTGGGGATCTCAGTGGGTCAAAGGTTATATAGGTTACTGTTGCCTTCTCTCTCCATCTCTACTCTTACTCCTTCCTTCTCCTTTCTTCCTGCAACTGTTTTGTTGTCTCTCTCATTCCCCCCCCCCCTCTCTTCTTCTCTATCCCTCTATCTTAGATGTGAAATCCCAACTGAGAGGACAGCACTGAACAGGCTCATCTGATTTTTGATTGCATCCTGCCACCTTGTGGTCATTGGACAGAAGGCAATCTAAGGAACGAAAACACTTCCCTGCCCTAATGTGCATTTAATGTGGCTTGCACTGCAGTTGATTGGATTAGATGAGGGAAATGTTGCTCTATCTCAATTGCCTAAATCTGTCCTCTCCTTGGCCAGGTTCCACAGCTAAAGCAATGTAATGCAACAACCAATGTTTGCGTACCAGGTCATTGACTGTGTCATAAACTGACAAATTGCTATAACATATGATGTGGTTCGCTGATACTTAAAATACCTACCCAGGCTTTGGAAGATGTGTCAGCAACGTCTAAGCTCTGGAACGGGGCCTTTGTCTCCACCCCTTCATCTGCACTGATCAGTGCTTTGAAGGAAAAGAGGAGAGGATAAGTAGCCTCATAGCTGTTGATATCCACTCTCACAGCAGAGATCCCTAATGATAACCGGAACTGTGGAAAGAGGTTCTCTGCATCAGAAACACAAAAACAACCAAGTACATCCACAAGGGTGAGAAATGTTAAACCAAGGGTATAGCCTACCAGCTTACTCAGGAGAGAGACCTCACCACAGCACTCTGTATGATACACATTTCTTAGGATTATGTTCTTAAAAGACAGCAAAAAGCCCATTCTGATGGGAATAGGGCTCCCATAAAACCTTATCTTTATCAGGTGTTTGAGAAGAGATTCACTAGATCAGGCACCTTGACAAATCACGAGAGAAACCATTGCTCAGAGTGTGAAGAGCAAATCTATCAGCCATGGCACCTGAAACAACACCAGCACACTCAAACAGAAGGAGGGAACCCCTTAACTTATTCTCATTATGGAAAGATCTTCACTGAATCAAAAGCCCTAGGATAACCCCAGAAATTACATAGCCAACATAAACTGTATCATTGCTCTGACTTTGTGAGCATGTGTGGCCTACCATTTTGAGGCTGAGCCAATGTTGCTCCTAGACCTTTCCGCAGCTCTAGCATGGCAGAAATTTCACAAACTGACTTGTTGGAAAGGTGGCATCCTATGACGGTGCCACGTTGAAAGTCACTGAGCTCTTCAAGTTTTATTCACAGTACATTTGTGTTAGACTAGCTGTGTTTCTGTCAGGTTTCTGTACTGCACATATGATGGTAGAGTGTGCAAAGCAAATGTGCACCCGTTTGATACAAATCATCATATCATTCTGCCAGGTAGGCCAACTTTGCAGTCAACATTTAATTGGGAAGGTTTTGGGGGGAAATTACTTCCAACATGTAATGAGAATTTTATAGAGCCAATAGACTATATAGCTTACCTTTACAGGTGTTAACTTCAGGCTGACTACCTGCGTCTATTGTGTTGCAATGTCCCATAATTGTCCAAATCAACTTGAATATCGACTAAATTAGTTTTGCAGGGACACAATTAGAAAGGAAGGCTACAGCTACATGTTTTCCTTGTACTGTTTGCAATTGACATATTATCATTTTAATTCCCATTATTCTATTAATTAAGGAATAATGCCCTCAGAGGCCAGTGTTTGGAGGCTGGCAAACAGTGCCAATATATCCTCCAAACATCAGCTTCTCGGGCAGTATCACTTAATTCATAGAATCATGGGAATCAAAATCATATTTTGTGATTTGCCAACAGTTACCAATATATTCAAATAATGATTGACATATTTTAATTACAAACATTATTTTGATGAATGTACTCATACTATTTCATCATTCCACAAGATATAGTCCCTACACAAATCTAGGGTTGCTGTACTTTGGAATATAAGCATTAAGACACATGAAATACCCAAACATACGTTAAACAACCACACCACAGTACAATACTATAATGCATTTAAAATAGCCACACTCTATACAATATTACTTTATCCTACAATATAATATCAGACACATTCTGTATATCCCACCTGGTGATAATGGGCTGCGTCAGCCAAACCCAGATCCCCCGCCTAAACACTGGCACAGGATCTGGTCTGACCAGTCGAAAGACCACTGTTGCAAAACATCAGAACGAACGCAGCCACTGACTCACTTCAATATCTAATAGAAAATCATACACCCAACAAGACAAACAGAGCGCTAGTGGGCAAAAAAAATATCATTTTTTTTAAAACAACAACAAAAATAGGGGGTTAACTAAAGCTTGATAGGCTACACATCATAATAATCTGTTCTGAAAAGGGGTCAGAGAAAGGGGGTAGTAGAGCTTCTCTAACGTTTTTCAATGTGATATACAAAAAAAAAGTATTTAGTCAGCCACCAATTGTGCAAGTTCTGCCACTTAAAAAGATGAGAGAGGCCTGTAATTTTCATCATAGGTTCACTTCAACTATGACAGACAAAAAAAAAAATTAAATCCAGAAAATCACATTGTAGGATTTTTTATGAACTTATTTGCAAATTATGGTGGAAAATATGTATTTGGTCAATAACAAACGTTTATCTCAATACTTTGTTATATACCCTTTGTTGGCAATGACAGAGGTCAAACATTTTCTGTAAGTCTTCACAAGGTTTTCACACACTGTTGCTGGTATTTTGGCCCATTCCTCCATGCAGATCTCCTCTAGAGCAGTGATGTTTTGGGGCTGTTGCTGGGCAACACTGACTTTCAACTCCCTCCAAAGATTTTCTATGGGGTTGAGATCTGGAGACTGGCTAGGCCACTCCAGGACCTTGAAATGCTTCTTACGAAGCCACTCCTTCGTTGCCCGGGCGGTGTGTTTGGGATCATTGTCATGCTGAAAGACCCAGCCACATTTAATCTTCAATGCCCTTGCTGATGGAAGGAGGTTTTCACTCAAAATCTCAGAAAAACAGACCCAAAGCATGATGTTTCCACCCCCATGTTTCACAGTAGGTATGGTGTTCTTTGGATGCAACTCAGCATTCTTTGTCCTCCAAACACGACGAGTTGAGTTTTTACCAAAAAGTTATATTTTGGTTTCATCTGACCATATGACATTCTCCCAATCTTCTTCTGGATCATCCAAATGCTCTCTAGCAAACTTCAGACGGGCCTGGACACGTCTGGCACTGCAGGATTTGAGTCCCTGGCGGCGTAGTGTGTTACTGATGGTAGGCTTTGTTACTTTGGTCCCAGCTCTCTGCAGGTCATTCACTAGGTCCCCCCGTCTGGGATTTTTGCTCACCGTTCTTGTGATCATTTTGACCCCACGGGGTGAGATCTTGCGTGGAGCCCCAGATCAAGGGAGATTATCAGTGGTCTTGTATGTCTTCCATTTCCTAATAATTGCTCCCACAGTTGATTTCTTCAAACCAAGCTGCTTACCTTTTGCAGATTCAGTCTTCCCAGCCTGGTGCCTGGTCTTGGTCTTGGCCATAGTGGAGTTTGGAGTGTGACTGTTTGAGATTGTGGACAGGTGTCTTTTATACTGATAACAAGTTCAAACAGGTGCCATTAATACAGATAACGAGTGGAGGACAGAGGAGCCTCTTAAAGAAGAAGTTACAGGTCTGTGAGAGCCAGAAATCTTGCTTGTTTGTAGGTGACCAAATACTTATTTTCCACTTTCATTTTGTCTGTCATAGTTGAAGTGTACCTATGATGAAATTACAGGCCTCTCTCATCTTTTTAAGTGGGAGAACTTGCACAATTGGTGGCTGACTAAATACTTTTTTGCCCCACTGTAAGTACTGTATTTTTCCCACTTCCCAAAGAAAAGTGTCCCTCTTTGTATTAGTCGAAAATATAATCTGTCAAGCTGCTACCCTGCTAAGTAAGAGGTGCCATTCTCCTAAAGTGGGAGTGTGAGCTGACTTCCATTGTTGAATTAGTAACCTTCTACCTAACACCCCTGCAGGTTGGACCCAGTCCTAGTCTGAGGTGGAAAGGTCCTCAGTAGAGGAGGGGTCTCCCAGCATTTATAGCCAAGGACAAAATGGGACCTGGAACCCTACAACCTTCAATGCT
The DNA here is from genome assembly GCF_013265735.2 of Oncorhynchus mykiss. Lineage (NCBI taxonomy): Eukaryota > Metazoa > Chordata > Actinopteri > Salmoniformes > Salmonidae > Oncorhynchus > Oncorhynchus mykiss. The sequence continues at coordinate 27,917,377 of NC_048586.1, forward strand.
TTCATGTACCTGTGACCAGAACTCTTGAGCTGAGGGACATGTACAGGTGGGCCCTCTGCAAGACATCTCCAGCAGTCAGCGTTGTCTTTTAACTTGGCCCAGCGGAGCTGGGAGGGTGTCCAGTATATTCTGTTGATGACCTTAAAGGGAATGAGTCTGGTTCGAATTTCCTTTAACGTTTTCCTGGATTTTTTTGGGATGCCTGACCATTCTTTTTCTGAGAAAGAAACCTCTAGATCAGCTTCACATACCATTTTTGAACGAAGAGGTTTCCGAGCACTCCTTTAGTAGCAGGCCATAACAGAGCGAGGCTTCGTGTCCCTTGTCGTGAAGAGAAAGGATATGTGAAGGAACGTTACCACAGGGAGAAGTGCCAGAGGGTCCAAAGGTACTTCTAAGTAAACTCAGAATTAGTGAATGTCTCCAAAATTGTTGCCAAATTCCTCCTTTCAGAGGATAGGGACCAATGCGCTAGATGTCTCAGACTAAATGCATAATTGTAAAGCAATAAGTTGGGGATCCACAGTCCACCCTGGTCCACGGGTCTCTGAGGTTTTCGCAAAACGCATTTTAGGGCGTTTTCCATTCCACTAGATATTATTACACAGTCTATGCTACTCAAGGAAGTATTTTATAGGTTTTCTAATAGGGAGACCTTGCAGAATGTAGTTCAATTTTGGAGCAACGTTCATTTTTAAAATGTTGGCCTTACCCCACTGAAATAGGAAAAGGGGGGTCCACCTATCAATATTCGATTTTAATCGATCTAGGAGGGGCTCTGTGTTCAGACAGCTGGGGTGGAAATTATATACCAAGGTAGTTTAAGTCCTTGTCTGGTCACTTAAAGTTGCCTGCCTGAAACAGTGTTTCAGGGCAGTAGGAGTTCAGGGGGAGGGAGGGCTTATCCTGATCATTTAGAGAAACAATTGATAGTTGAGAGTAATGATGGGACAGATTTTCCTGGGTCTGAAACAAATAGCAATATGTAATCGCCATAGAGCATCAGTTTGTGGGTAGTTGGACCTATCTGGATACCAGGAAAGTTGTGGTCGAGACGGATAGCTGCCAATAATGGTTCCAGTGCCAAAACAAAAAGATGGGGACTAAGTCCGTAACCCTGTCTTGACCCTCGGTACAGGCGAAGCATGGTGAGATAAATCCATTTGTTACCACTGCTGCAGTTGATTCACTATATAACAACCGGATCCACATAATATCAACTAAGCACCTGACATTATCGGAAGAACTGTGATTGTGAATAAACCCCACCTAATCTGGATGGACCAGGGTGGATACAACCTTATCCAACCTGTTGGCTAGGATCTTTGGTAATACCTTTCGGTCGCAGTTAATAAGATAAATTGGTCTATAACTCTTACAGTTTGTTGGGTCCTTATCCTTTTTCAGAATAAGTGTGATAAGAGCTTGAGAAACAGTGGAGGGTAGCGAGCCACTATCCATAGACTCCTCATATGTGTAAAGTAACATAGGAACCATCTCCACCACAAATTGTTTATAAAATTCAAGGGTAAAACCACCTGGCCCTGGAGATTTGCCTGAGGGCAGATTTTGAATCACATCCACTATTTCCTCCACTGTTATGGGGGCCTCAAGAGAATCCTTTTGTTCACTGGACAGAGTGGGAAGGTTTAACTGGCTAAGAAAGGATTCAATTTCCCTGGGTTCTGCATTAGACTCAGAGCTATACAGACCTACATAAAAGTCCTTCAAAGTTTGATTAATATCTGTTGTTCTGGTCAGCAGTGAGCCCACCCGATCTCTAACCCCGGATTCTTCCACTTGTATCTGCTTCTCAAGTTCCAGTTGTTTGGCAGCGCTCTCCTTCTTTTTGTGTGTGGCATGTTGGATTATGTGGCGCCTAAGGAAGACCTTGAGAGCCTCCCAGGCCACCCCAGGTGATGGGGCAGAGTGTAGATTAGTCTCTTTATGCAAGTCAATTCAAGGATTCAAAGAATACCTGAAGTCAACATCTAATAATACACTGGAATTCAGCCTCCACCTACGAGATGTACTTTATTTACTAATGGGGACTATTCAGAGACTCACATCAGCATGATTAGATATCAGTATGCTCCCGATTGTGCATGAGAGGGTGAAGGAGAGGAGAGGGCTATGAGGAAATAGTCAATCCTAGAATAAACATGATGTGGGGAGGAGTAAAATGTATAGTCTCTTGTTGTATGATTAAACATTCTCCACACATCTACCAAACATAGAGCCTTACAGAGGCTATCTGATACCCCAACTGACATACGTGGGTGGGAGGGAGGGTGATGGGCTTCTCCGGTCCAGAATGGGATCAAGAACCTGATTGTAGTCTCCTCCCATCAGAATCGGATAATCACCCATCCCAGCCAGTCTGCATTATAGGTCCCCCAAAAAGAAGGATCATCTGTGTTGGGGGCATATATATTAGCCAGAATCAAAGCATGTCCCTGAATCTCAGCAAGAATAATAACTATCTGCACATTGTCCTCCTTAGAAACTTTAAGAAATGTAAATTGTAGATGTTTATGGACTAAAATTGCTACACCACTGCTCTTACTAGACCCAGTAGAAAAAGTACATGACAGCCTCTACACAGATTCTTGTACTCCATCTCTGTGAGATGCGTCTCCTATAGAAAATATTAATTAGCTGACTCATTCCCTTTGTGTTCAATGTTGAGAATCTCAGCCGCTTATTTCCGTCGGAAAGCATTAAATCTACATGTATGATGCGTTAAGCACAGCGTAGCCTTGGGAAGGGAAGAAGAACAAGACGCCACAAAAACAAAACAACAAAACTGAAATGGCGTGGTCATTAGTGAGCAGATCAAAACTATTTGGCACTCAACTACACTAAACATAGGTGTCACGCCCTGGCCTTAGTATTTTGTGTTTTCTTTATTATTGTGGTTAGGCCAGGGTGTGACATATGTGATTTATGTGGTTTGTTTTGTCTAGGGGTTTTGTAGTTTATGGGATTGTGTTTAGTTAAGTAGTCTAGGAAAGTCTATGGTTGCCTAGTGTGGTTCTCATTCAGAGGCAGGTGTTTATCGTTGTCACTGATTGGGAACCATATTTAGGCATCCATATTCTTTGGGTGTTCGTGGGTGATTGTTCCTGTCTCTGTGTTTGTTGCACCAGATATGGCTGTTTAGGTTTTTCACGGTTCTTGTTTTTGTATATTGTTCATTTTTCATCTTTCATTAAAGATGTATAAAGATAACAACGCTGCATTTTGGTCCTCCTCTCGTTCACCAGAAGAAAACCGTAACAGAATCACCCACTCTAACAGGACCAAGCGGCGTGGTGACAGGCAGCGGCAGCAGGAACAGCGAAGTCAGGACTATACGACTTGGGAGGAAATAGACAGGTGGGCGGTCGACCCAGGGAGAGTGCCGGAGCCCGCCTGGGATTTGCTGGAGCAGTGCGAGGAGGGTTATAGGAGAATGGAGTTGGAGAGCACGGCGGCGTGGATGGAAGCCCGAGAGTCAGCCCCAAAAATGTATTGGGGGGGGGCACACAGGGAGTATGGCGAAGCAAGGTAGGAGACCTGCGCCAACTTCCTGTGCTTACCGGGGGTCTAGAGAGACCGGGCAGGCACCGTGTTTTGCTGTGGAGCGCATGGTGTCTCCAGTGCGGGTGCATAGCCCGGTGCGGTACATACCAGCTCCTCGTATCGGCCGGGCTAGAGTGGGCATCGAGCCAAGTGTCATGAAGCCGGCTTTACGCATCTGGTCTCCAGTGCGTCTCCTTGGGCCGGCTTACATGGCACCAGCCTTGCGCATGGTGTCCCCGGTTTGCCTGCATAGCCCAGTGCGGGCTATTCCACCTCGCCGCACTGGCAGGGCGACCGGGAGCATTCAACCAGGTAAGGTTGGGCAGGCTCGGTGCTCAAGAGCTCCAGTGCGCCTGCACGGTCCGGTCTATCCAGTACCACCTCCACGCACCAGCCCTCCGGTGGCAGCTCCCCGCACCAGGCTTCCTGTGCGTGTCCTCAGCCCAGTACCACCAGTGCCAGCACCACGCACCAGGCCTACAGTGCGCTCCGCCTGTCCAGCGCTGCCAGAGCCTTCCTCCTCTCCAGCGCTGCCGGAGTCTCCCGCCTGTCCAGCGCTGCCAGAGCTTTTCTCCTGTCCAGCGCTGCTGGAGTCTCCCGCCTGTCCAGCGCTGCCAGAGCTTTTCTCCTGTCCAGCGCTGCTGGAGTCTCCCGCCTGTCATGAGCCGCCAGAGTCTCCCGCCTGTCTTGAGCCGCCAGAGTCTCCCGCCTGTCATGAGCCGCCAGAGTCTCCCGCCTGTCATGAGCCGCCAGAGTCTCCCGCCTGTCATGAGCCGCCAGAGTCTCCCGCCTGTCATGAGCCGCCAGAGTCTCCCGCCTGTCATGAGCCGCCAGAGTCTCCCGCCTGTCTTGAGCCGCCAGAGTCTCCCGCCTGTCTTGAGCCGCCAGAGTCTCCCGCCTGTCATGAGCCGCCAGAGTCTCCCGCCTGTCATGAGCCGCCAGAGTCTCCCGCCTGTCATGAGCTGCCAGAGTCTCCCGCCTGTCATGAGCCGCCAGAGTCTCCCGCCTGTCATGAGCCGCCAGAGTCTCCCGCCTGTCATGAGCCACCAGAGTCTCCCGCCTGTCATGAGCCGCCAGAGTCTCCCGCCTGTCATGAGCCGCCAGAGTCTCCCGCCAGCATGGAGCCGCCAGAGTCTCCCGCCAGCATGGAGCCGCCAGAGTCTCCCGCCAGCATGGAGCCGCCAGAGTCTCCCGCCAGCATGGAGCCGCCAGAGTCTCCAGTCAGCATGGAGCAGCCAGAGTCGCCAGTCTGCCAGGATCCGCCAAGATCCGCCAGAGCCGCCAGTCTGCCAGGATCCTCCAGAGCCGCCATTCAGCCAGGATCCACCATTCAGCCAGGATCTTCCAGAGCCGCCAGTCAGCCAGGATCTGCCTGAGCCGCCAGTCAGCCAGGATCTGCCAGAGCCGTCAACCTGCCTGAGCTTCCTCTCAGTCCTGAACTTCCTCTCAGTTTTGAGCCACCCCTCAGTTTTGAGCTACCCCTCAGTCTTGAGCTACCCCTCAGTCTTGAGCTACCCCTCAGTCTTGAGCTACCCCTCAGCCCGAGCTACCTCAGTCCCGAGCTGTCCCTCAGTCCGGAGCTGCCCCTCAGTCCAGTGGGGCCCTTTGTTAAGATTAGTAGGCCAAGGTCGACGGCGAGGGTCGCTAATCTAAGGACGCTAAGGAGGTGGACAAAGACTATGATGGAGTGGGGTCCACATCCAACGCCAGAGCCGTGGACAGATGCCCACCAAGACCCTCCCCTATGGATTTAGGTGTGCGGCCGGGAATCCGCACCTTTGGGGGGTACTGTCACGCCCTGACCTTAGTATTTTGTGTTTTCTTTATTGTGGTTAGGCCAGGGTGTGACATGGGTGATTTGTGTGGTTTGTTTTGTCTAGGGGTTTTGTAGTTATGGGATTGTGTTTAGTTAAGTAGTCTAGGAAAGTCTATGGTTGCCTAGTGTGGTTCCCAATCAGAGGCAGGTGTTTATCGTTGTCTCTGATTGGGAACCATATTTAGGCAGCCATATTCTTTGAGTGTTTCGTGGGTGATTGTTCCTGTCTCTGTTTGTTGCACCAGATAGGGCTGTTTCGGGTTTTCACGGTTCTTGTTTTTGTATATTGTTAATTTTTCAACTTTCATTAAAGATGTATAAAGATAACAACGCTGCATTTTGGTCCTCCTCTCGTTCACCAGAAGAAAACCGTAACAATAGGACCTGTGATTCGCTAACTAAAATGCGTCTGAAAAGACGGCACCATTGAGCTAAGAAGTGTCTTCGGAAAGTATTTTCACATTTTGTTAGGTTACAGCCTTATTCTAAAATGTATTAAACAGGTTTTTCCCTCATCAATCTACACACAATACCCCATAATGACAAAGCAAAAGCCGTTATTTAGAAATGTTTGCAAACTACAAAAAAATGTTTTACTGAAATATGACGTTTACATAAGTATTCAGGCCCTTTACTCAGTACTTTGTTGAAGGACCTTTGGCAGCGATTACAGCCTCGAGTCTTCTTGGGTATGACGCTACAAGCTTGGCACACCTGTATTTGGGGAGTTTCTCCCATTCTTCTCTGCAGATCCTCTCAAGCTCTGTCAGGTTGGATGGGGAGCATCGCTGCACAGATATTTCTTTAGGTCTGCGGGGATGTTCGATCAGGTTCAAGTCCGGGATCTGGCTGGGCCACTCAAGGACATTCAGAGACTTGTCCCGAAGACACTCCTGTGTTATCTTGGCTGTGTGCTTTTTTATTTCACCTTTATTTAACCAGGTAGGCAAGTTGAGAACAAGTTCTCATTTACAATTGCGACCTGGCCAAGATAAAGCAAAGCAGTTCGAAACACAACACAGAGTTACACATGGAGTGAAACAAACAGTCACTAATACTGTAGAAAAATGAGTCTATATACGATGTGAGCTAATGAAGTGAGAAGGCAAAAGGCCATGGTGGCGAAGTAAGTAAAATATAGCGAGTAAAACACTGGAATGGTAGATTTGCAGTGGAAGAATTTGCAAAGTGGAAATAAAAATAATGGGGTGCAAAGGATCTAAATAAATAAATACAGTAGGGGAAGTAGGGTTGTTGTCCTGTTGGAAGGTGAACCTTTGCACCAGTGAGGTCCTGAGCGCTCTGGAGCACATTTTCATCAAGGATCTCTCTATACTTTGCTCTGTTCATCTTTCCCTCGATCCTGACTAGTCTCCCAGTCCTTGTCGCTGAAAAACATATCCTGAGCATGATGCTGCCACCACCATGCTTCACTGTAGGGATGCTGCTGGGCTTCGTCCAGATGTGACGCTTGGCATTCAGGCCAAAGAGTTCAATCTTGGTTTCATAAGACCAGAGAATCTTTTCTCTCATGGTCTTAAGAGTCCTTAGGTGCCTTTTGGCAAACTCCAAGTGGACTGTCATGTGCCTTTTACTCTTCCTCAGATCTGTGACTCGTCACAATACTGTCTCGAAGCTCAATGCCAATTCCTTCAACCTCATGGTTTGGTTTTTGCTTTGACATGTACTGTCAACTGTTGGGGGTTTAAAAAAAAACTAAAAGTAAAAAACTGTTATTTCGTCCCTGAAACCTAGTTACTTAAGTTAACTTACAGGTAAAAACCGAACACTGTTATGATGAGTTGGGAGAGAAAGCATTGAACCGCGAATAACAAGAAGCCCCCTTGGAAAGCTATATAAAAGTGAACTCTTGCTGACAACAACTTAACAAATTAAGCACAGTCTCAGCTTTCCTAGCGATGTAACCAACAACATACTTGGTTCAAGTCTTTGCTGAATGCCTGTGCTACTGTCCCGCTATGCGTTCGCTCGCTACGGGCAGCCATCGGCACTTGCCAGCCAGCTCTCTTTAGCTAGCCAGCCATCACTCCATCCAATGTTCTCTCGTAGCCTGCTCACACGCGCCCCACACCAATGTTATGGCGAGTAGGGGTCAGTAACGGATAGTGAGGATGGGTAAGTGTTTGAACTGTCCCTTATGATGAACTTGACAGGGTGGTGAAAGTGCAAGGTGATGAGCTTGATGCTCCTTTCCAATAAATATCGAAGGGCTTATTCTGGTGACATAATGATCGATGCTTGGCAGCCATTTGACAAATTAAAATGATCTCGCTCTTGTAAATAATAATTTCATAATGTAGGCTATGACCACACTGTATCTGCAAGCTGTTGGCTAGAGCACTTGCCAATACCAGTGGGCACATTCGTTATATAACGCACAAAAGACACCACCGTGTCAAACAAACAAATTATCTGTGGCATTTACAAAAGTGTACCGAAACTTCCTGTTTCCATTACAGCTGTCGTGATTTTTTTTTATATGGACTGACTTCGCAAGAATAAATACTGGGGTTAGTGTGTCTTATTCTTAGACTCGCAAACCAGCCTGATCTCACGAGCTTACATGAATGGTCTGGTAATACAAGGCTACCTTATTCTTGTTTAGGATCAATAATGGTAGGACGAAATTAGAAGACTTGTGAGGGTGTGCTGCTGTGAATGACCACAAGGTGGTTCCCTGACATTGCACAAACAGAACTGGCATCAAATACACTGCTAAGACATTTGATTCTGCTATGATAAGCTGTTATATTTGGACAGTTATTGTCTTCCACCCGACATTTCAAGTGATCCTTAATTACATTACTGACGTTCTGATATTATGTTCTGACACGTTCTGATATTGTTTGTTGTCTCTTAATTATTGTTATTTATTTTTTTACATTTTGTTCTCAGACAACAGCTGCAGTAAGTCTGACAATGCCAACAATCTAGGTTCATATCATACAATCTCTTGTCCCATATAATTGGCATGTAGGGTTGTAGGGCCTACACCTTTGTCCCATATAATTGGCATGTAGGGTTGTAGGGCCTACACACTTGTCCCATATAATTGGCATGTAGGGTTGTAGGGCCTACACACTTGTCCCATATAATTGGCATGTAGGGTTGTAGGGCCTACACACTTGTCCCATATAATTGGCATGTAGGGTTGTAGGGCCTACACACTTGTCCCATATAATTGGCATGTAGGGTTGTAGGGCCTACACACTTGTTCCATATTAAATAGGCTTATGTATTATTAGGTTAGGTGCCTTCAGAAAGTGTTCACACCACTGGACCTTTCCCACATCTGGTTGTTACAGGCTGAACTGTAACCCCATAAAGTGCAATTGTGCTTTTTGAAATGTTTACTAATTCATTTTAAATGAAAAGCTTAAATGTTTTGCATCAATACGTTTTCAACTCTTTTGTTATGGCAAGCCTAAATACGTTCAGGAGTAAACATTTGCTTAATAGGTCACAAAATAAGCTGCATGAACTCACTCTGTGTGCAATAATACTATTTAACGTGATTTTTGAATGACTCATCAACTCTGTACGCCACACATACAAGTAAGTATCTGTAAGGTCCCTCAGTCGAGCAGTGCATTTCAAACACAGTTTCAACCACAAAGACCAGGCAGGTTTTCCAATGCCTCGCAAAGAAGCGTACTTATTGGTAAAGGGGTAACAAACAAACAAAAGAGGCCATTGTATATCCCATTGAGCATGGTGACGTTATTAATTACACTTTGGATGGTGTATCAATACACCCAGTCACTACAAAGATACAGGCATCCTTCCTAACTCAGTTGCTGGAGAAGAAGGACACAGCTCAGGGCTTTCACCATGAGGCCAATGTTACAGAGCTTAATGGCTGTGATAGGAGAAAACTGAAGATGGATCAACAACATTGTAGTTACTCCACAAAACTAACCTAATTGACAGAGTGAAAAGAAGGAAGCCTGTACAGAATAAATATATTCCAAAACATGCATCTTGTTTGCAATAAGGTACTAAAGCAAAACTGCAGAAATTAACTTCATGTCTTGAATACAAAGCGTTATGTTTGGGGCAAATCCAACAGAACACATCACAGGGTACCACTCGTTACATTTTCAAGCATGGTGGTGGCTGCACCACGTCAAGGGTATATGCTTGTCATTGGCAAGGAGTGCAGAGTCCTAAAAAAAAAAACTAGAGGTAAACCTGGTTCAGTCTGTTTTCCAACAGACACTGGGAGACAAATTCACCTTTCAGCAGGACAATAATCTAAAACACAAGGCCAAATATACACTGGAGTTGCTTACCAAGACGACATTGAATGTTTCTGAGTGATCTAGGTACAATTGTGAATTTTATTGGCTTGAAAATCTATAGCAAGACTTAAAAATGTCTGTTTATCAATGATCAACAACCAACATGACAGAGGTTGAAGAACGTTTTTAAGAATAATGTGGAAATATTGTGCAATCCAGGTGTTGAAAGCTCTAGGAGATTTACCCAGAAAGATTCACAACTGTAATCGCTGCCAAAGGCGATTCTAACAGGTATTGACTCAGAGGGTTGAATACTTTTCTAATCAAGATATATTAGTGTTTTCTTTTTCATGTATTTCTTAGAAATGTTAGAATTCTTCTTCCACTTTGACATTACAATTAAATACATTTGAATCCCACTTTGTAACACAACAAAATATGGAAAAAGTAAAGTGGTGTGAATACTTTCTGAAGGCACGGTAAAAACAAAAGAAACATTTAAATAATGTGTAGTTTGGTAATTAGGCCTTCAAATTATTACTGGCCATTGGTGGACATATTGGATTATTGTTCTACCATGCTGAAAAATATCGCCAAATATAATAATCTGGCCTATGTCTTGCAGTGTGATAGGTCATTCTGCAGTGTAGAATTATGTTTTATAAATAGTCAATTAAATCTGTTTTCATTTTAGTTGTTCCAGTATGCTAGGCCCTATAGTGAATTGTAAAGACAGAAAATCGTAAATTATCTTATAATTAAAACCATATGCGCCTTTGTCTCATTCTCCTAACTTCCAGTAAATTCTCTGTTGAACTTCATTGCGCTATGTCAGGAAAGATTCACACGTACAATTCCACAATACCATATAAAAGAAAAACACATCATGGATAAAGAGAAAATAGTTTTGAAGTTTAGGCCTACTGTTGATTAGTACCCATGACCGCTATTGTTGAGGATATTACAGATTTGCATGTCGGTTTCAAAAGGAAAGCTGTGGATTGGAGGCACGCATATGAATGTTTATTATATTCTGCCGAACAACCGGCAGGCAGCCTTCTGTGTCAGATACAGCATTTCCCTAATATTTGTCTATACATTGGATGGCAAAACATACAGTTGAACTGTCCTAAGAGTTTGTAAACAAATGACCAAAAGTTTGAGAGAATAATTAAAATCACTTTAGTAACGGATTATATGTTAAGTATGCCTTTTAAATGACAAAGTACGCTTGTGGAATGTAGGGCTAATCGTCCTACAAAGGGTAACAAATAAAATGCTTAATCCAACTCAGGCATAAAGCATTGAAGTGGTGTTGGCTAATTATGCAATAAGGCCCGAGGTGGTGTGGTACATGGCCAATATACCACAGCTAAGGGCTGTTCTTATTCTCGATGCAACGCTGGCCATGTATCACAAAATTCCGAGGTGCCTTATTGCTATTATAAACTGGTTACCAACATAATTAGAGCAGTAAAAATAAATGTTTTGTCATACCCATGGTATACGGTCTGATATGCCACGGCTGTCAGCCAATCAGCATTCAGAGCTCGAACCACCCAGGCCCTGGTGGACTAAAAGTGTATATCATAGGCTATAGACAATAAATATATGCTTTCTAATGAAATATTATGGAAAGGTAGGCAGGCCCTATATACAAGATAGCCTATTGCAGGGGTGTCAAACTCATTCCACAGAAGGCCGAATGTCTGCGTTTTGTTTCTTCTTTCAATTAAGTCAACCACAAATACCTTACTAATTAGTGACCTTAATTCATCAATCAAGTACAAGGGTGGAGCGAAAACCCGCAGACACTCGGCCCTCCGTGGAATGAGTTTGACATATATGTATATATGCAACGTTTCAATAACATCTGTTTCCAAAAAGAAGTGAACATTCCAACTGTATGAACAAAGCGCATCGTTAGTTCCAAAGGCATCGCCAACCCCCAGACAGCCTGCGTGTACAGGTGACTGACTACATGGTGTGAGTTATGAAGTGAGTTGAAGCTGGCTAATTAAACGCTGCATGGTCAAAATAATGAGGATAAATCCTCCATCGAATGGATCTGGATGCTGGCCTATGGATAAATGTATTGACGTTAGGACACAGATTGTGTGTGTGTGTGTGTGTGTGTGTGTGTGTGTGTGTGTGTGTGTGTGTGTGTGTGTGTGTGTGTGTGTGTGTGTGTGTGTGTGTGTGTCAGATAGTGGGAGAGATATCAAACTATCATATTTTATTTGCAAACAAATTCACCGCATCTAAAAAATATGCCACCTAACAAATGCCCCTCCAATAGCTTACTAGGCCTGTAGGCTTATGTTCCTTTCACAGCCACTGCGCGATGCATCATTGATGTGTAACAGCCGTTTTGGAACACCTTGTTCTCTGGATTTGTCGAGTAAAATGTGCTTGTAGTCTTCATGGTGATTGAACATTTAAATTAATAATTTGATACTGCAGAAACGGCTTTTTCCGGACCATTTCCCGTTAACGTATCCAAAGACGTTTACATTATAAAAGCTACATCCATATCTCCGCGGTAGAGGATCCGGCTCCAGAAGGCTACATGAAAGGTGATATGAATTACAGAACGTTAAACCGTCAGTAAAGTAATCTGTGTAAATGGCGTCTCCGAGGACCCTGGTATTATTCAGTGCGCTTTATGAGGACCCTGAGAATGAAGTGCTTCTCCCATGCCTGTATTTGAGCCTCAGCCCCGTGCACTTTTTTGATTAATCCTCCTGCGCGGGATTGGTGACAGAGCTTTTGACTGGCTTTTTCCTCTGTTCCGTGTGATGGACGCCTAGCTGATCAAGCGGAATGAAGAGTAATTAAAAGCTATAAATTATCCTTAGCAGTCCCTCTCAAGGCGTATCTTTGCAGGCAAGATAACAGTCCCTGCGCCCATTTACCGTCTGAAAAGAATTGCGTCTCACAATGGCTACTTAGCAAAATGGAATAGTGATAGTGTCCTAATTTAAATGTAATTAAGTACCAGCAAATGGCTTGTCGATAGAGATTTCAGCTCTGTAGGCCCAACTGAAATAAAACAATGTGGGCTGAACGTATGATTGCGTTGCATCTGCATGGCCTACACGCTAGTCATTATAATTCTTAATTTGTTTTGAATTAATGTTTCGGTGTGTGCGTGCGTGTGGCTGCTCCTATAATGCCATTACACCTATAATGCCATTACACCCCACAGACAGGTGTGTTAGTGGGCCTATACATAATAAAGTTTTTTTTTGTTTTATGGATAAACAAAGAATCGAAAGACGGTATAGAACACGGGCTCATGTTGTGGACATAACCATGCATAAATCAAAACACATCATGGATCACTCATCTGGTTATGCTTGTATTTGATTATGGGCGAAAACCACTCATCTGGTTATGTCTGCACATTTGTTTGTGGGACCAAGGCACACGTGAATTAAATTAGCCTGCATATATCAATATTTACACACACACACACACACACACACACACACACACACACACACACACACACACACACACACACACACATATATATATACATATACAATCAATATACCTATATATTAAAAATCAATTAATGAATTATGCGCTTTCACCACTTTGTTTAGAGTAGCATTTGTGCATGCATAAGCCCATTTAGCGTTCTAATAATTTGGGCACATATCATAAAGATAAATATAACCTATAAAAATGCGACGTATGTGGGCTATACGCATTTGCAATTGTATAATGTGTATACATCCGTATAGTTTAGGCCTACTACTATGATCTCGGTCTTGGGTTTTCATAAAACCCATATTTGGTACCACCATAGCCTACTTACCCAGAGATGCGAGACTTTATTGGATGTCGTCTCCCGTGTCCAAAAGTGTCTCAGTCATTGATTGGCCCACTGCACGTTCGAAGGGGTTCACGCGCTTCCGGTTAGTGTGGGAAACGTGTGGGAGAAGCTGAGTGATGTGAGGAGTTAGTGAAGATCGAACTGTCATATAGACAGTGGTGAAAAGCTCGTGGCTGCGAGAGGAGCGTGCGATTCCTTGTCAGTCTTGTCATAGTCGACTACCATGACACGTTGGTGCGCGTTACGCACGAGGGATGTCAACAATTTAGAAATCAATATGTGCACCAAATCAGAGAGGGAGTAATTATCCTTTAGTGTGCACCGTATAACTTCATTCTTGTCATATTTGGATTCAAATACACACAAACAAGTGGAATTGGTTGGGAGCCTGCAACCATTTTCAGTGATGGAGGGGCAAAGGGATGTACACAGCCCGGAGTTGAGTGAAGGGGAGAGCGTTTCTCCTTCTCCAAGTCTGCCTTCGCCACCCATCCTGCCTCTCCAAGCAGCGCAGCAGGCGCACAGAACCACCAACTTTTTTATTGACAATATTCTACGGCCAGATTTCGGCTGCAGGAAGGAGCAGGGCTTAGGTGCGAGGGAGAGGTCGCAGACTTCCAGCCGAGAACGCGCCCACCCTTTGGTCGCCAGACCGACTCATCCTGGAACGCCATGCCAGGACTCCAATTGCAGCAGCGACAGCACTTCTTCCTCCTCCTCGTCCTTGGCCTTGTCTCCAACCCCCAAAAAGAGCACCTCGTCCTCGAAAGCCAACGACAGCTCCGGAGGTAGCACGCCCAAGTTCGGCGAGAACACTTCTCCTGTTATGGTTGTGAACGGCGTTAGTGGCGGCGCAGCGCCCTCCCCCGAGTCCCAACCGCTGCTGTGGCCTGCCTGGGTGTATTGCACTAGATACTCGGACAGGCCCTCATCTGGTGAGGCAATAGTTTTTTAACAATTTTATAAATGCGCAATAGTCCAATTGCAGAAATAGTAGTATTTCCTCAATATGCTTGTATTTGATGTGTTTGAAATTAATTCATACCTTTATTTGTGAAATAAAAGTGTATTTTATACTCTCTTTTCGCACTGTGATGAAGGGCAAAATATGTAGGCTATAGTGCAAGCTTAGTGGTCCTGTTACTGCATGAAAATAATGACTGACTGAGTGCAAAATATAGGCTAACAGACTCAATCAATGTTCAACTGGAATCAAACCTTCTCCATTTTAAATGATGCTATAAGCTATTATTTGTAAAGAATCCTTCATTTATTACAAAAAAATACAAGGAACAATAAAGCACATATAGGCCACTTGGACAATTGTGTGTTGAAATTATACATAAATACTGTATATTTTGTCATTTATATATTGATCTTGAGTAATGTATTGATTTGATGCTATTCAAGATAGTCTACCAATATCTGTCATTCACGTGGTGCAAGTTGGAAAATATTCACTGATTGGCTTAGTTGACTGATAGACTTAGTCTAGCATGTGCACAATCTACCAATAAAGTAAAATGAATGGAAACAGTGAACAATCGAGTAGTTTGTTTTCAAGAGCATATTTGAGAACATATCAGAACATGTTAACAACATGTCGTTGATGACTGTGTGGCCCAACATTTCACTCTTCGTATTTGCAAGTGAAATCTTGATCCCATGACCACTGGTTGCATCTTGTAGGTTAAAGGCCTCCAAAAAAAAAATCCTTGCAGATGTGACATCTTTTAAAAGAATGTAACTTAAAATTAGAACATACTCCATGAATTGAATTGAAAGAGAGATACAGTTCTTACATTTGACATAATACAACTGTAGGCTCATATACGTGTATATTATTCATAACCTACAATCATTTTAATGGACCGTTTTCAATATATTTTTAAATCTCAATGAGACTATAAAAATCAAGGTTGAATATAATTAAGTTAAAGAAGGTGCACTTGAAAAAACGAGAACCTGGAAAATAATCTCATTGCTGTCGGCATATTGAATTAATTAACCATTTTGACTGTCTTGATAGAGGATGTATATTATCTGTGTATGGACTTGGTGTAATTCTCCCCGCGTACCCGTGTTAATCAATAGCAGCCTAGGCTACGTTAACTGGTAAGCATGCACAATGTTTATTTTGTTTGGGCTAAGAAAGTCCAATGGTTCCAATGGTGTTTTGGCATGTGAATAAATTAGCTTTTCATAATTAAAATACACTTGTCCAAAAGACTGCGTTTTATATTTATTTCATTAGGTAAGTCGGTTAAGAACAAATTCTTATTTACAATGACGGCCTACCGGGGAACAGTGGGTTAACTGCCTTGTTCAAGGGCAGAACGACAGATTTGTATCTTGTCAGCTCGGGGATTCGATCCAGCAAACTTTCGGGTTACTGGCCCAACGCTCTAACCACTAGGCTACCTAAAGTAGGTATTGACCAAATCATTGCAAAAATAATGACAGAGAATTTAAAAATAGGCCTATATGAATCAATATAAATATCAATAAAAAACAATTCACTGAAGATTTTGTATTTGTGTTAGAAAAAGAAGATAGGCCTAGCATCAAATAGCCTATAACTTAAAAAATAAATATTAACGGATAAATTATATTTCCTGTTTCCTATCATATTGTTGATTTGTGGCTGTTTGTTTGTATTTAGCCCCTGATAATGTTGTATATTTACATGTATACTGTAGCGTACCCATACGCACATAGGCCTATACCTAAATCTTCATTTTGGGCGAAATATTTTAACGTAAATTCAGGATATCTGAATGAATGCCTTCATTAGCCTATGTCAACAAAGCTAGAGATCACTGAGCTTTAATGATTCTATTTTTAGTAGGCTTTTGATCAATTGTATGCCTATAAAAGACACACTTGCCAAAAGTCCTAAAACGTGTATGTCGTAAAATTGCTCTAGTTGGCTTTAAGTTTTATGGTTTTTAAATTTTAACTAAATAATTATGATAGTCGACCCACAGCTACTTCACACAAAGGCCTGCCGCTGAGTGGACCTTACTCTTTTCAGTAGCCAAATGTTATTCACAGTGATTATTAAAGGCCTACCATTGGGATGGCCATAACGTTATATAGCCTACAGCAAATACTTACCCTATAATAACGTTTAGTTTATTATCGTTTATTATTAGTAGCCTACCATTATTACATTGTTTATTTTTATTATTATGAATATAGGATCATGGTTATTATTAGGGTACGTTGCTTTTATTATTTGGCTATTATTATGAAGTCTAACCTAAAATCCTAAATTTAATTGTTTCTGGGTGATGAAAGCTATAGATCTCTGGCGCTCGCTGAATATTTATATTCCCGTTTTTATTGTCGTCCCTACTGTAGGCCCAAGGACACGGAAATTGAAAAAGACGAAAAACGAAAAGGAAGACAAGCGACCCAGAACGGCGTTCACGGCTGAGCAGCTTCAAAGACTGAAGACGGAGTTCCAGGCCAACCGTTACATTACCGAGCAGAGGAGACAGTCTCTAGCCCAGGAGCTCAACCTCAATGAGTCACAAATCAAAATCTGGTTCCAGAACAAACGGGCCAAAATCAAAAAGGCCAACGGCTATAAGAACGGCCTGGCTCTCCAGCTCATGGCGCAAGGATTGTACAACCATTCCACCACCACCATTCAGGAAGACAAGGAGGAGAGTGACTGAGCCTTCGCTTGCCCCAAATGTGCTACAAACTCGGAAAACTATGGTGCAGGAGTCACCTTTTGGGGACGAAATATTTGTGGATAGTCAAGGCTAGTGTAAAATATGTTCAATTTGTTGATAGGCTTGTGTATGAACATAAACGATACAAATATGCATACAAGCTACGAACATGATGGAAAATGAATAGCCAAAAATTAGACTGTATAGATAATTTAAGGAGAAGGGGATACAGTACTACTCACCCTGCACTTGGATAATGATATGATTGCTATCTTTGTCGCTTTAGGCCTAATGTGTGATCTCTCTCTTATATCAAACCTCGGTGAATTTACAGACTGCGTGATCTGCCACTTCAAGCCAAAGATTTTATCGAAATAACAGCCTGAAAAAAAAACATCTATGAATCTCTCTCTTATAGACTATACTTTCTTCCTGAACTGCGAGTCCCTAACAATCAGTAGGCCACTGTTTTTTTTTTTCGTTGCCTGCCGCTTGATGTATTGCCTCAACTACGTGTGGGCCTGAAAGATTGGCCTATATGACTCATCTCGTGTTGGATTCGCGATATCTTGGAATACCACAACGAAATATATGTGATCTCCCTCGACAGTTAGAGGGAGTATGGGAGTATATTATCTACTACATCTAAACCATGTTTCCAAATTAACATTTTTATATTGGAAAAAAGGCAACACTACTCTGTTTTTGTATTGTGCACTACTCTGTGCAATAGGTTCAAGGATTAAATTAATAAATCGTAGTGTCTATGGAGTTGGTTTACAGCTCATTGATTCAAGTGAGTGGGGTCACTGTATCCATATTCACATGGTGTATTTTACAAAGGAACATTTTATTATGAGGCATGATGATATCAGGCCTGTTCAGAGCGTTGCAGGGCATGAAATTGCCTTGCCGTGCACTACTACATCTCTCACTCATTTCATTAACTTTTTGTGTTGCACTACAAAGATAAAACTCACCATTTGCTCGTGTAACGAATGAGAGCCAGTCAGAGCACGCGGCTCAAAGTGCGGCTGGATTCATAGGTCACGGTACTCTCTTCAAGATCATGCGCACGGTCTGTGTGCACAAGGTTGGGTCCACGAGTATGTAAGATCTCTTCCTTTTTCACTTTAGGCCTATATTGCAGGTAAATAAAAAATGACAATAACATTATTAATGACAATTATACTCAGAATGACGTGCCTTATTCTTGCATTCTTGTAGCTATAACATTTCGATTAAAACATCTTCCCAAACATTTGGATATTATAGCCTGATCAGTTGAAAATAAAATATTAATTTGAATTCTGACCTGCTCACAATATAGAGCTGCGTCTTATCTAAACGGATGAAAACGAAGAGCAGGTAAATAGCCTTTAATGAAGTCCATAAAACTCAATAGGAAACGCACCCTAATGGACTAGATCACATTTTAAGCATAAGGTGTTCTTTCCTTTTCCGGGGATAAACGGGCCCAGATAAATAATAATACATTTTGTTCTCCGTGCAGAGCACTCTTTGCACTGCACTTTTGTACAAATGTGGCTTATTTTTTGAATAAAGAGAACCAATAGCCCATACAATACATCTTATAGGCTTATAACAACGATGCATGAAGGAGACTATTGACACGCAACCTCTACTAGCCTATTCACCAGGAATGTAGGCCGAAGGCTGTCGTAAACATAATAAGTAAACTGTAGCCTATAGATCGTTTTACAATTATGAGCAAACGGACAAATATTCAGTTCTCTCTCTCACTCTCTCTCTCTCTCTCTCTCTCTCTCTCTCAATTCAATTCAATTCAAGGGGCTTTATTGGCATGGGAAACATGTGTTAACATTGCCAAAGCAAGTGAGGTAGATAATATACAAAAATTAAATAAACAATACAAATGAACAGTAAACATTACACATACAGAAGTTTCAAAACAATAAAGACATTACAAATGTCATATTATATATATATATAGGCCTATGCGTTGTTTCTGTCTTCCCGTTGTCAATACATTTTTTGTAGATAATTTGGGATCAGTACATTGCCTACTTTACATAAGGAGGGCTGCCTGAATTTGAGACACTGTAGTCTAACAATATTCAGATGAACATGTTTTGCCAGTTGATGACTGCCTGTTGGTTACCGGATGATTTAAACCAAACAAGTAATAATACAAATAAAACTAATAATAATAATGAAAACAGGACAATTAGTACGTTTTCCACTGAACTATGACCATTGGTGACCTAGGCCATGTCTATCTAGTTTATCTTATAGCTAACCGGAATTGAAGGTAAACATGCCCGAAGTAAATTCATCCACAATCTTTGATTTACAATTGACATATTTATTAATGTTTTTGCAAATTTGCAAATTACGTTTCCCCCCCCTGCCCATTCGAAATATGCCAAAATCTTTGCTTAATCGAGCGTTTTTAATTAGGGCCTACACCCTGCTTTCTAAATTAATTTAAATAATCTTAATTTGAATCATATTTTGTTTTACTAATATTTGAATTTACATCATCAAACGAATGGTTTATTATGGTAGAAGAAAGTGACTGTTCTTATATTATTTTCCAATCTGAGTTATAATCATACAGGTAGGCTACATAATCATACAGGTAGAATACATAATCATACAGGTAGGCTACTTATCATACAGGTAGGCTACATAATCATACAGGTAGGATACATAATCATACAGGTAGGCTACATAATCATACAGGTAGGATACATAATCATACAGGTAGGCTACATAATCATACCGGTAGGCTACATAATCATACCGGTAGGCTACATAATCATACCGGTAGGCTACATAATCATACAGGTAGGCTACATAATCATACCGGTAGGCTACATAATCATACCGGTAGGCTACATAATCATACAGGTAGGCTACATAATCATACAGGTAGGCTACATAATCATACCGGTAGGCTACATAATCATACCGGTAGGCTACATAATCATACAGGTAGGCTACATAATCATACAGGTAAGCTACATAATCATACAGGTAGGATACATAATCATACAGGTAGACTACATAATCATAGGCGGCAGGGAAGCCTAGTGGTTAGAGCGTTGGACTAGTAACCGGAAGGTTGCAAGTTCAAACCCCCGAGCTGACAAGGTACAAATCTGTCGTTCTGCCCCTGAACAGGCAGTTAACCCTGTTCCTAATAAATAAAGTTAAAATAAAAATACAGGTAGGCTACATAATCATACAGGTAGGCTACATAATCATACAGGTTAGCAATGGTACATGTTTATTAAACGCCCACAATGTGTGTCTAATTCATACTGTAATTTCAAATAAACAATAATAGGCTATCTAAGTAGGCCTAAATTGTTTTCCACTTGAGCAGAGTTTTTTTCATTAGGTTATACAGCGAGAAATTCACGATAACTATATTTTCCTTGAGCCACCATCTTGTGATTTTTCAAAATGTATAGCACTAGAATATGATGTATTTAGACCAATATATTGATGGATGCAATGATCACAATACGTTTTTATTAAACATCGGGTATGCTATAGACAAAAAACAAAAGGAAGATATTTTTTAAATAATCATAGTTTAGCTCTTGGACAATGCTGTGCGTGATGATAAAATGAGAAGGATGTCCCTCACCATCCATCACGCTTTTAGACACCTCTTCTCCTCACAACGGCGCTAGCCGTCTTATCAGCATTGCTATTACACGCAGTCTACAACTCACGTCGAACACAGTAGACTTTGTTGAGCTTAATAGACCGTATTGTTACAAATACTGGGATTGGGCCCATTTTCTGTGACAGTAGGACTACAGTGTAATTACTTTTGGCCAAATTACGTATCGAGTGTATGTCTTCCTGAAAAAATTACCTATTTCCGCTGGCAGAGGTCATCTGTCATCCACGATACTATGCCGGAGGATATAGGCTAAACCTCTGCTACAGTACAGTAGAAGCTCATAGTCTTCATGAAAATTGGCGTTTGTTCTTCAGAGTCATTCTGGATTTTGTCCAATCGAAAAGGTAACACTTTGTAAATTCCATTTGTCAGATTCAGAGACAAATGTTATGACGGCTGGGCTGGATCTCTGCCTGAGCTTGCTTCGTGTAGTTTGTCTGTTTTCTGAAATGCAGAGGTTTGTAGAGTGGCAAGTGGATCATGGACATAGAACCACTGTGCATACCACAAAGAGTAGGCCACAAAATAAAAAAGTTAACAATGTAGCAAATATAAATATTATGACAGAAATTCTATAATGATGCCTTAATATAATGGGGCAATGCTGATCAATTATTTTAGTATAATGTATTTTTGTTTATACAATATTTGAAACCACACCAGATAATATATCAGACAAAGGTGTATGTGTACGTGTTGGATCACAGATGGGGGCGCAAACAACAAAACAATGAACTCAATTAGCATTTTACCTCCAAGTAGCTTTAGGGATGTGCTGTGAGTGTGCTGTGTTTTTACATATTAGTTTGATCATGTGATGCAGGAAGACCCTAGGGTGCAGAGTGTCCAAAACACAGCCTGTCCTCCGGCTACAATACAGCTTTCATTTACATGCAAATGAAGGCAATAAACAGAAAACACAACAGAATCTCACTGCATTGTCTTCTGTAATGAACAATCAACTGGATGTTGCACTCAGTGTTATTACTCCGACCTATCAAAACACCCAAACTCTTATGCTTTCTGTTTTTTTCTTTTCTTATGCCCCATAAATGTGGGAGGGACTCTTGTGCTCCAGGTTGGCGTTGGACTTAGCCATAGAAGACAAGACAACAGACAGGAATGTCTGATAAAACCTGAGTGCAAACCTACAGGCCGAGCAGAGCTAATACAATGCTAAGACTGGGGTTGAACACGCTCGCACACACACACACACACACACACACACACACACACACACACACACACACACACACTTCTAAGATTGGGGCCGACACTTCTATAATCCTGTTTCAACACATCACGTTGAAGATATCCTCAGTGGCCCCGGCTCTAGAAACAGGACATTGGTCTGTTCCCACCATGTACAGTCAGTACCCCATAACTCACTCTACTTTAGTATTTTTGAACCTTGGGAGATACACAGCGTGACAGACAGACAAACTCACACGTACACGCACCTGCCTGTGCACGCAGACACACAAACACACATACACACACATGGAATGGGCAAACCATTGGGCAGACCCTATGCAATGAAAGGTTGTGTTCCTGAAGTCATGTCAGACAACCCCACATGCCTTCCTCTGTCTACCAGGCTGTGGACAAGTGGGCTGCCTGCATGTGAGAGGCAAGGCAGCAGTAGTGGTGAGAAGGACTGCTGGTGTTTTATCAGGATGAGTTAACAAAAGTAGCATTGAGATGTGGCCTATAGGCCTCCTACGCTGCCGCTTAGTGTATGCGTGTGTACGGTGTGTGTTTGTATATGTGTATGTGCTTGGCACACAGCCGTGTAAATCATACGCTATCGCATAGATTACAAGGTGGATATGAGCAGAAATGATGATGTCTTTGTGTGTGTGTGTTCAGGGATTTGTATAAATAGATACAGCCTTTTGGTTGGGGGTATTAAACCCCTCCCTGTCCCCATCACTCCTCCATTTCCTCCCTGGCCCACCATGCTAACCGGATTAGCCCACCCTCAGACAGACAAGGCTATGTAATGTAGAAGGACGTTGAGCCAGTTTGAACACACTGCTCACAACCGTGGACCGACTATTCCACGTATTCCAACTAGACAAACGTGATGATGTGGCTCAATATGACGTACTGTAATACACAACCGTCTTGTCTGGGACATTATGGTTTTAGACTAGCAGGTGGGCGATTGAATGTTATGTAAATACAGTGCCTTGCGAAAGTATTCGGCCCCCTTGAACTTTGCGACCTTTTGCCACATTTCAGGCTTCAAACATAAAGATATAAAACTGTATTTTTTTGTGAAGAATCAACAACAAGTGGGACACAATCATGAAGTGGAACGACATTTATTGGATATTTCAAACTTTTTTAACAAATCAAAAACTGAAAAATTGGGCGTGCAAAATTATTCAGCCCCTTTACTTTCAGTGCAGCAAACTCTCTCCAGAAGTTCAGTGAGGATCTCTGAATGATCCAATGTTGACCTAAATGACTAATGATGATAAATACAATCCACCTGTGTGTAATCAAGTCTCCGTATAAATGCACTTGCACTGTGATAGTCTCAGGGGTCCGTTAAAAGCGCAGAGAGCATCATGAAGAACAAGGAATACACCAGGCAGGTCCGAGATACTGTTGTGAAGAAGTTTAAAGCCGGATTTGGATACAAAAAGATTTCCCAAGCTTTAAACATCCCAATGAGCACTGTGCAAGCGATAATATTGAAATGGAAGGAGTATCAGACCACTGCAAATCTACCAAGACCTGGCCGTCCCTCTAAACTTTCAGCTCATACAAGGAGAAGACTGATCAGGCCCATGATCACTCTGGATGAACTGCAGAGATCTACAGCTGAGGTGGGAGACTCTGTCCATAGGACAACAATCAGTCGTATATTGCACAAATCTGGCCTTTATGGAAGAGTGGCAAGAAGAAAGCCATTTCTTAAAGATATCCATAAAAAGTGTTGTTTAAAGTTTGCCACAAGCCACCTGGGAGACACACCAAACATGTGTAAGAAGGTGCTCTGGTCAGATGAAACCAAAATTGAACTTTTTGGCAACAATGCAAAACGTTATGTTTGGCGTAAAAGCAACACAGCTGAACACACCATCCCCACTGTCAAACATGGTGGTGGCAGCATCATGGTTTGGGCCTGCTTTTCTTCAGCAGGGACAGGGAAGATGGTTAAAATTGATGGGAAGATGGATGGAGCCAAATACAGGACCATTCTGGAAGAAAACCTGATGGAGTCTGCAAAAGACCTGAGACTGGGACGGAGATTTGTCTTCCAACAAGACAATGATCCAAAACATAAAGCAAAATCTACAATGGAATGGTTCAAAAATAAACATATCCAGGTGTTAGAATGGCCAAGTCAAAGTCCAGACCTGAATCCAATCGAGAATCTGTGGAAAGAACTGAAAACTGCTGTTCACAAATGCTCTCCATCCAACCTCACTGAGCTCGAGCTGTTTTGCAAGGAGGAATGGGAAAAAATTTCAGTCTCTCGATGTGCAAAACTGATAGAGACATACCCCAAGCGACTTACAGCTGTAATCGCAGCAAAAGGTGGCGCTACAAAGTATTAACTTAAGGGGGCTGAATAATTTTGCACGCCCAATTTTTCAGTTTTTGATTTGTTAAAAAAGTTTGAAATATCCAATAAATGTCGTTCCACTTCATGATTGTGTCCCACTTGTTGTTGATTCTTCACAAAAAAATAAAGTTTTATATCTTTAGGTTTGAAGCCTGAAATGTGGCAAAAGGTCGCAAAGTTCAAGGGGGCCGAATACTTTCGCAAGGCACTGTATATAGTTTTGTTTAGCTTTTGTACTTTTTGATATGTCAAATCCATGCACATTACCCAAAAAGATGGGAAAGATAATTTGGCTTAATCCAACTGTAATTGAACACTATTCATCTAAGGATATATTGGATTCTCTTACAGATTTCCTCTTATGAATATTAGAAAAATAGTTATGGACCATAGAACAGATCCAAGACTGGGGAAACGGAGGAAAACTGTCATTTGAAACATCAGCAGTTAGTATGGACAACAATTTTGTTCATTTAAAAAATGTAATGACAGTCTGAATGATTAAATCAATTGTTTAATCGCCCATTAAAAGTTATTGCCTTTAAAAGTTTCACTGGGGTGTATTTTTCAGTTGCATCCCTCTATTGTGAATTATAACGCTTGGTTATGCATCTGAAAATAAAGTGATTGTTGGAGGTCAGAGGTTACATATCTGTCGTGTTGGCTGGATAATCTTATAGTATAGTGCAGTGTTCTGTTGCTGTGTCACTGAAGTGTCCTGGTTGGTTCTCTAATTTCAATTGTTGAGACAATAGAACCACTGGAAATATATTCCCACTTCGAACATCCAAAGCCAGAGAAAACCCAAACTCTACCATTTAATTTGTAAAACGGTTTCCTTCACTGTCTTAAACGTACAGTACGATATGTTGTAAAAAGTACTTTTCATCTGAAAGTTGACAGTCCTATGTTTTCTTAATCATAGGTCTGCAACCGTCTATACAGTCCCTTCTCAACAAGTTGTGTCTACACAAGAGTAGCCAGAAAACAAGTGTAAGCAAGCTTTCAGCAGTTTGTTTTGTCTTCTTATCTAAGTGCAATATAAAGTCGAATTTCACTTGGAATATAGTTATTGGATATGTGGATTATATTCTTAAAATACTCAGATTCACATCTTAACATAGCCTGAAGTGGTAATAAAACAAAACAACATCATCTTTCTGTTTTGTCTTTGGAAGACAAAAAACAAATCCTCTTCAAATGTCAAAGAGCTACTAGTATCTTGGTAGACACAAAATAGAAATTTGTACCTACATGTAAATAAATAAAAATATATAATGTTATTCCCCCATCACATATAAAGAATCATATCAAAATTATATTTATTGGTTTATTTCTACGTAAAAGTGAGAATCCTTTTTCAAAGTAAGAACACTTTGTTTCTCTAGCTATACAGCCAAGGCCACAGATGACAATGGCCATTAAGTATGAGATGATGTTAGCTAAATCATTTGATGAAAAGCATAAGTACAGAGTGCCTTAGAAAATGCTTTGTTGTTAACGGACAGTGTAAAGTCATCTTGCTTTAGTTGGAGTGAATCATTCATTGGAGAAGGGTATACTTGTATGATGCAATACATGATCAATAAAATACTGTTGCAAAACGTTAAAGACTCAGGTTTATTCATTTTATACAATCTATTATGAATTCATATGAATTCGTTACTCAATTATGAATAATTCATAAGACAATTATAATTCATAACACAATTGTAATTATGAATTGGTAAGTTGGTAGTTGATTGGTAGTTGATTACAAATATGATATTATCCTATGGCACCTTAAACGTGTCTTTGTCTCACTGTCACAATAGGTCAATAAAATAAACTATTCAGTCTAAGTGCATGACTGTTGAATAGCTATTTACAGTGTATTCAGAAAGTATTCTGAAGCCTTGACTTTTTACACATTTTGTTACGTTACAGCCTTGTTGTAAAATTGATTAAATCGTTTTTTACTCATCAATCTACACAAAATACCCCATAAAGACAAAGCAAAAACAGGTTTTTAGAAATGCTCCTAAAATGTTTAAAAAATAAAATAAATGAAATATCACATTTACATAAGTATTCAGACCCTTTCCTCAGTACTTTGTTGAAGCACCTTTGGCAGTGATTACAACCTCGAGTCTTCTTGAGTATGACGCCTCAAGCTTGGCACACCTGTATTTGGGGAGTTTCTCACATTCTTCTCTACAGATCCTCTCAAGCTCTGTCAGGTTGGATGGGGAATGTCGCTGCACAGCTATTTTCAGGTCTCTCCAGAGATGGTCAATCAGGTTCAAGTCCCGGCTCTGGCTGGGCCACTCAAGGACATTCAGAGACCAGTCTGAGGTCCTGAGCGCTCTGGAGCAGGTTTTCATCTGTACTTTGCTCCTTTCATCTTTCCCTCGATCCTGACTAGTCTCCCAGTCCCTGCCTCTGAAAAACATCCCCACAGCAGGATGCTGCCACCACCATGCTTCACCGTAGGGATGGTGCAAGGTTTCCTCCAGATGTGACACTTGGCATTCAGGCCAAAGAGTTCAGTCTTGGTTTCATCAGACCAGAGAATGTTGTTTCTCATGCTCTGAGAGTCTTTAGGTGCCTGTCATGTGCCTTTTACTGAGGAGTGGCTTCCATCTGGCCACTCTACCATAAAGGCCTGATTGGTGGAGTGATCCAGAGATCATATGTCCTTCTAGAAGGTTCTCCCATCTCCACAGAGGCACTCTGAAGCTCTGTCAGAGTGACCATTGGGTTCTTGGTTACATCCATGACCAAGGTCCTTCTCCGCCGATTGCTCAATTTGGCCAGGCAGCCAGCTCTAGGAAGAGTCTTGGTGATTCCAAACTTGTTCCATTTAAGAATGATGAAGGCCACTGTGTTCTTGGGGACCTTCAATGCTGCAGAAATGTTTTGGTACACTTCCCCAGATCTGTGCCTGGACACAATCCTGTCTCAGAGCTCTACGGTTTTTGCTCTGACATGCACTGTTTTGAGTCTCATAGCAAAGGGCCTTTAAAAATCTATTTTTGCTTTGTGGTACTGTGTGTAGATTGATGATATATATTTTTTTAAAGTAATCCATTTTAGAATAAGGCTGTAATATAACAAAATGTGGAAAAAGGGAAGGGGTCTGAATACTTTCCGAATGCACTACATATGTAAGGGGTGCGTACTGGCGGCAGAGAAGTCAGGCACAGGAGAGCAAAAACTGTGTTACAACGGCACAGTTTAATAATAAAATCACTGTAAACAAAACAATAAAATACAATGGGTACAAAACCCGTCGCACACCAGACATAACGTGCGCAAGCACTTACAATAAACAATTCCGGACAAGGACATGGGGGGGGAACAGAGGGTTAAATACACAACATGTAATGATGGAATTGAAACCAGGTGTTTGGGAAGACAAGACAAAACAAATGGAAAATGGAAAGTGGATCAATGGTGGCTAGAAGACCGGCGACGCCGACCGCCGAACGCCGCCCGAACAAGGAGAGGAACCAACTTCGGTGGAAGTCGTGACAGCATATAACAAATCATTAGCCAAAACTGTTTTCTGAAGAGTAGCCAACACATATGAATTTACTTCCTATAATGCATATCTTCACATATTTTTAACTAATGAATTAGTTTAAAGTGTCAAGTAAGTTTATTATATACAAATATTTGTTAAATAAATGTGATCATGTAGTATTATCCATAGAGTAATGTTTACCCTATTGGAGAATCTCAATTGGATTTCCTAAATTCCTCGCATCCTCTCCTCCGTCCTCTCTTCGCCTACTACTGAAAGAGGTCAAAATCAAAGAGAAGAGGAGGTGAGGCGAGGATATAAAACATGGAGGAGAGGAGCAAACTCCTCTGAATGAATTGACACTCTACTACTGTACTTATAGTATGGTGACCACTTGTCAGTTTCCGGGTGACGGAGTTATCGAGGAGAGGGCAGACTGTTGCCCAATCGCCCCATGACTGATGAACCCTGGATCTGAGAGCAGCACAGGGACACACACACACACACGTGCTCATCCCATGTGTTCTTCAAAGAGTTCAGGTTACAACTGGGAGGCATCTTGGGAATGGAGCTCGGCACAGACCGTGGATAACTGCTTTAACACAAGCCAGCATCATGTGTGGTCCCAACGGAATTCTCTCTGTGTGCATGTTTGTGAGTGTGGTGACAGATATCAGAAGCCAGTGCCAAATGTGGCCCAAAACTAATTGCATTGATATAAATGAATCCTAATATTTCATTGTCATATGAAGTTATTAGACATATTAAACTGTAGTGGGGACTACTACATTTGTGATTTTAAAAAACTATATGTATTAGTATGTGTGGAGCAGTTGGCTTTCACGACTGGTCATGTGGCTGTTGTGATGTCATCAGCAATAACTTTTGCCCAAAATGCATCTGGGCAGGGGTGAAAAAACCCATCGGTGTGTTTGTGTGTTTATGTGTGTGAATGTCAAGGTTTTCCTTCATTAACTGAAAGCTTACGGTGTACTGCCAGCTTATGGAATCAATGCCTGAGAAAACTTGTCATAATCATTCATTCTGAACTACAGTTTTTTTTTTGCCCTTTTGAAAAATTCATTTAACGGTGGCAGTGGCGCCTTAATTAAAGGGCCATTCCATGTAATTGGACAAGGGTGGGGATGGTCAATACATGGCTAATTAAGCATAGCTATGTCCTTTCAACTTTTCACTGGGCAGTTTACTGTTAAAGCACAATGCTTACAATAATTAATCCCAGTAATGACCTTGGTATATCTGATCATAATATAATATAATCACTGATGAATGATCTTGAGACTGATTCCCTGACCTGTCAATGTTTTTAATTTGCTGTTTTTGATTTTGCTATACTCTTGTGAATTCTATGGTTTTTACTAAATGACTTGTAGTTTTTCATGTTGTTTGTCTATCATTTTTGTAATGACTTGGTGCTGCCTATCTTGGCCAGGACGCTCTTGAAAAATAGATTTTAAATCTGAATGAGCCCTTCCTGGTTAAATAGAGGTTACATCAATTAAAATAAATATAAATAATGGAATGGTATCACACAACACGTCAGAACAAGCGCTACAGCCAAAGAACCGGCAGTCCACATAGGATAACCCTTTTTGGTTCCAGGTAGAAACCTTTCAGGTTGCATTTAGAACCCTCCGTGGAAAGAGTTCCACATGGAACCCAAAAGGGTTCTAACTGGAACCAAATAGGGGTTTTCAAAAGATGATCTTATGGGGACAACCAACCAATCCTTTTAGGTTCTAGATAGCACTTTTTGCTTCTAAGATGTATGGCATATTAGCAAGGGTTAGGCCTCCTCACAGTGGCTGATACTGGTGAGGGTGAGAAATGCATATAACTGAGGGATAGCAAATGCTTATACATCGCTCATTTCACACATCGGTTCTGTGCTCTTTAGCAAGGACTGAATGGTTCCTTTGTTGAACTACTATTTGTAATCTTCCCTCTTCTAGCATAGGGGGAAATGTGCAGCTTTACTCGAGACCTCCAGTGTGCACAGCTGGTCTGTATAATCTCACCCAGACACTGACTGATTAATTTACTGCAGGTGCATGGCCAGCCAAACCCAGCAGTCACTCTCTATCACCCTATTATACTGCAAGCTTGCCCAAGCCTTTACCATTCACTTTACTGTATGTTGTTCTAGATACAGCAGTCACACACAACCAAGACATGATGTGGAATTGGATGGCACCGAGCGGGGATGTCCGTGCTTTTTGGAGCGCATAGTCAGTCACATGAATGACAGTGGAATAACAAGCTAATTATGTTGGTTTGAAAAGTAAGACAGCACGGTCCATAGCATAATGTTGTACTGTATAAGAGTATATGACAACAAACACTTCAGACCACTCCTCTCTTTCCCCATCTGCCAAAGTGAAACCCACCCACCCAGACACTAGATCTAGACTCACAGGCCGATGAAGGTCTATCACTTTCTATCACTGTGCCTTGATGATACACTCTGGTTTAAAGCCCTGATCTATGAATACCAGTACATGTGCACCTCAAAGGTTGATAGACTGCCTCAGCCTCGGTGGTGGACTTGGAGTCTGCTCACACATGTGGAAGCCATTACACAGTTGCTCCTCTTTTGGTGTTGAGGAGAGAGAGAGAAAGAAAGGTCAACTACGTGTTTATGTGCCTTGAGGTGTTTGCGTGTAAACAGAGTAACCATATCGCAGATTAGTTTGTGGAGTTGTAAATCATGCTATTTCTCAGAGCTGGTCTGTTGTTCCTAAATTATGTTCTGGGTAATATGTGTTATTGACGATCGGACAGAGCAGAGGTTAAGATGAGAGTCTGTGTGGTCTGCTAACACCTTACATGTGTTTGAGAGGAACCTCTGCTCACAGGGCTGAGTCGAAAGGAAAAATACAAAGATATCCAATACGGGGGTCCATGTACTGTTAACAGCCCTTACGGAAAAAACTCCTGATTTCACATGTGGAAAATCACATGATTTCATATGTGATATTACCACATGGTTTGCACATGTGAAATGATGAGAAACCATGTGTTTTTGGGACACTTCACGTGATGATATTTCACATG
Organism: Oncorhynchus mykiss; assembly: GCF_013265735.2. Classification (NCBI taxonomy): domain Eukaryota; kingdom Metazoa; phylum Chordata; class Actinopteri; order Salmoniformes; family Salmonidae; genus Oncorhynchus; species Oncorhynchus mykiss. The sequence continues at coordinate 27,948,388 of NC_048586.1, forward strand.
AAGTTTCACGTGTGGATTTTCACGTGATCACATAACCTTTCACATGTGGATTCAAACGTTCACATGAGATTTCACAGGCCATGCCCTGCAAACAAAATGAGTTGTTAAGATATACAGGCCATGCCCTGCAAACAAAATGAGTTGTTAAGATACACAGGCCATGCCCTGCAAACAAAATGAGTTGTTAAGATACACAGGCCATGCCCTGCAAACAAAATGAGTTGTTAAAATACACAGGCCATGCCCTGCAAACAAAATGAGTTGTTAAGATACACAGGCCATGCCCTGCAAACTAAATGAGTTGTTAAGATACACAGGCCATGCCCTGCAAACAAAATGAGTTGTTAAGATACACAGGCAATGCTTTTAACGTGTAGTGTTCTCAACGTACATATCTGACACACATGACTACGCTGTGCATGTTAATTTAGGATTCAGATTTTCTGCCACGCCACCATGTCTGTGTTAGAACCTGATTTCACCTGTATTCCTACGCTTTGGACTTCAAAGTCAATCTCAGAGAAAAACTATTCTATTTATATTCATCATAGGGAGTCAAGAGGAACATTAAACAGAATAAAATGCCCCAACAACACTAGACAACTATACAGAAAACCCCTCAAATTGCTGAAATAAGTGAATGAAATCAATGATGAGAGAATAGTCAGAATAGCTGATACTGATATAACTGATACTAAAAAAGCTATTTTGCTAAATACAGAGATGTATTGTATGTATTTAATGTGTAGAAGAATGCTACAGACTTTGTGTTGCAGCAGAAAGATCAGTGTACCTCAAATCTAGAGGTGGGGTTATACTTTAGCTGAACAGTATACCACATACTTTATTAAAAGCCCCATACCATTTCATTTCATCACTTTACTTATACAAGTTTGGGATGGTTTGATCTGATGTGATGTTAATGTGTTAACATGCTACAACATCCTTTCACATGTGAAATGTCACGTATGTGTTCACGTGAAATGTCACATGTGAAGTGTTCCAAAAACATGCAAAATGTGACTTGAAATGTAAAATGTCATAATTTCACAATTAATCAACATTATCTCAAAAACCGACAGAAAATCCCGTGTTTCTATGTCAAACGGTTTTGTTATATTTCAGTCTTCTATGATGTATATAAAGTGTAATATTGGGATGCAAACTAAACATTTTATGCATTTAAAATCTATATCTGACATGGTGCAGGTGTCTTAATACTTTTGTTTTAAAGGAGATTTGTTTAAGACTACCAAGAAACTCTCTTTGTGACCCTGATTTAGCCCGCTGCAGTAAAATAAACTCTCTTTGTGACCCTGATTTAGCCCGCTGCAGTAAAAGGTTTTAAATTAAGGCAGCTCCGTACAGCAAATGGCAATGTCCGCTTTAGGTATAACGCCGGGAGCTGCTTGTGGATTTGACAGCTGTAACACTTCCATCTCCAAAACAACTGCTATGTGGGTGTCTGCTAGTGATATAATCTAGACCTAATTTAAACTTGCAAGCTTTTGGTCTGGAGTGCATTAATGTCAGAGCAGTGCCACCAGATGGTTATTTGTTACTGAGAACGTACGCTGAGTATACACAGCATTAATAACAACTGCTCTTTCCATGACATAGACGGACCAGGTGAATCCAGGTGAAAGCTATGATCCATTATTGATGTCACTTGTTATATCCACTTCAATCAGTGTAGATTAAGGGGAGGAGACAGGTTAATTAAGGATGTTTAAACCTTGAGACAATTAAGACGTGAATTGTGCACCATTCAGAGGGTGAATGGGCAAGACAAAAGAGTCCCTTTGAGTGGGGTATGGTAGTAGGTGCCAGGCGCACCGGTTTGTGTCAAGAACTGCACTTCTGCTAGGTTTTTCACAGTTAACAGTTTCCTTTGTGTATCAAGAATGGTCCACCTCCCAAAGGACATCCAGCCAACTTGACACCACTGTGGGAAGCATTGGAGTCAACATGGGCCAGTATCCCAATGCAACTCAATATTAGGGAGATGTTCCTAATGTTTGGTATATTCAGTGTATATCCACACACTCTCAAATGTAAGAGTATGGTTATGGTATAGTGTTGTTCCCTGGTGTACAAAAAGTGTAAAGGTACACATAAGGAACCTTCAGAGGTACACACAGGAACTCACATTGTACTGGTCTGTACCGTTTAGGGTACATGTGCGGATAACCTAGTATAATGGTACATTTTTCGACCCAATATATTACATTTAAAGCTGCGTTCGTAACCATGTGGGTGGGGGGGAATACCAGTTGGATGCATTTATGTGCTTTGAACTCATCAAGAAATGCCAATTGGAGATCAAAAACCACATCAACAGATTGCTTTTTATTAATAATGTTTTGTTGTTACTGCCGGAAATGCTGTTAGTGAGGTCATTTCCTTAGTAAGTGACATCAAAGGTCAGCATGTGGGAGAAGTTGGAGCTCAGGGATAATGTTGCTTTCAAGACAACTGGGAACTCTGACAAATATGAGGTCAAATCATGACGTCAGTGATCTTCAGGTTGGAAAGTCTGAGCTCTAGAAAGAGGCCCAAGTTACAGACATGGAATTCTGAGTTGGATGACCGTTCATAAAGTTTTTTCCCAGTCGGAGCAGGTTTTTCCCCAAGTCTTGAATGCACTGAAGTCGGAAGTTGTTTTGAACGTGGCATGATAGACACATTTCCAACTAGTAATTACCAGTTGGAGGGCCATTGTGATAAATTCCCACTGTCACGTTGGTATGAAGGGTCGGGAGACAGGCGCAGGAATGCGTAATAGTTTTTGTTATTATACCGCAAATTACGGCGTGCCGTGTAAAGGCACGGGGACGAAGACCAAACAAACACGGAACAAAACACAGGCTTGAAACCCAAACAAAAGAGCGAGGAGAACCTTGAATAAATAACACAAGTGTACAATGATTAACACACGGGACGAGGCCCGTAATCATCTGCGGAATCCACAATGGCACAACAGCCAAAACACACAGCACAGTTACTCACACTATAATATATACTATAATACAATCAGTGAGAATAGGGGACAGGTGTGCGTAATAAAAGTTCCGGAGGGATCCGTGACACCCACCAGGTTATGAAAGCAGTTTCAGGTACAATCATAGTGCACTTTTGGTGCATTCGTAACCAAGTGGGAGGTGGGAATTTACCAGTTATGAAGTCATAAATATCAGTTGGATGTATTCACGTTCTTTCAACTTGTTGAGAAACAATGATTGGATAATGGCCAACAAGCTGCGTAAACCATAAATTGAAACTACATGCTTGTAAAGAACCTATAGTGTTCAAAAACCATATGAATAGATTGCTTTTTATAAATAATTGTTGTTGAATTTAACTTCCGTAAATGCTTTTATCAAGGTCATTTTCTTAGTAGGTGATTTCAGAGGTCAGGATGTGGGAGAAGTGGGAGCTCAGGATGATAGACACGTTTCCCACATCTAATTACCAGTTGGAGGGCCGTTCAAGTGGATTTCTCCCAGTTGTATGTAGTAAATTCCCACTTGGTTACGAAAGCAGCATAAGAAGTGTAAGTGGGTAAACCTATATGTTTTGTGATGCCAAAGTTGCTGTATCTTTGCCTAGTGGTTCCTGACAGGAACATTGTCAGCCATATGTGCTGTCATACTGTTGGCAATGAAACTTCTGTTGAAACATCAGGTGAAGGACCTGCACCTCGTTTATTTTCACAAGTATCTACTACATGTAAACACACTGTATGTATCATTGAATCATACCTCTTCTGACTTATTGTGGAAATTTCACATTTCACTTTTACATTATTTAGTATTTAGTACTTTCATTTACAACAGAAATATACTTGAGATCCTTGTCTTTGTCAAAACATCACTCTAGGATTGATTTAAAAAAAGGAAAACAATCTTCGACTTCAACTTTAGCAGTCGACCTTCAGCTACTGGGTTAAAGTGGCAAAGGTCAAACAGAGATGGAGTGAGTAAAACTTGCTTGGCTTGTAAAACTGGGCACGTCTGCCCCAAACCCTGTCTAGTAATCCTCAACCCTGGAGGATGGCCTTTACCTGTCTACCTATAGACCACACTCATGCATGCGCACGCACATAAACACACGTGCACACATGCTTAAAATAGCCCTATTTTTAAACACACCAAACACACCTTTACACAGTCTCAACCTAAGGTTACAGCCAGGCATTTTTGAGGACTAAACTGTAATGATCCCTTGTTATCAAATACATGCACACATAGGCACACATGACAGGCATTTACATGCTCACAGAGATACTCACTTTGATGGACAGCAGATAAGGCAGATGCCACAGTCTAGTTCTAACTTCACCTGAAGGGTTTGAGTATTCCACTCCACTCAGTCACACAGTCAAACGCATGACAAGGGGAATGTCTCAATTCAGCTGGATAACAAAATTGGATCTGAAAGTTACCCGAGTGTACGTGCATGGTAGTAGCCTGCCTCCATAGTCGAGCAAAGGACCCAACACCCTGAGTTTGCACTCACTGGCACTAGACCATAGTCAGTGCCACTCAGGTACAATAAGATATCTTACTGGTCTGCCTGCCTGATGTCAGCCTCTCAGAGTAAGGCGCATGCGCTTCACACACATGCACACACACACACACACACACACACACACACACACACGCACGCACATACACGTACACACACACACACATAAACACACACACACACACACACACACACACACACACACACACACACGCACGTACACACACACACACACACGCACACGCACGTACACACACACACACGCACGCACACACACACACACACGCACACACACACGCACGCACGCACACGCACACACGCACACGCACGCACGCGCGCACGCACACGCACACGCACGCACACACACACACACACACACACACACACACACACACAAAGAGAGAGTGACAGAGGGACAAGACTGTCACCTGCTCCGGAAGGATTGAGAACCATTTGCATCCCACTTACCAGTAATCAGACAGAATGATGTGTGCCAATGTAGCTTTGCCTCTTACCTGACTCACTGTCACAGACAGACCTTTGAACAGAAAATATTAGCTCAGCAGCACAGAACTCTCAGATCACCACCACCTCTTGCAATGCTCAATCTTAGAAGCTGTTTTCCATTTAGCATAAATCAAACACATACATTTTTTTTAAGTGAAAGGCATATCAATGTCCATGTCTACATTCCTAGAAAAATACATAGAATGTATTTTATAATGAACAAAATCATTTTTAGAAAAACATTCTTTTGCAGTGGTCTGCTGTACATTATGAAAAATACATCACATGCAATGTTAGTCCAAATGAACTCTGTTAATGTTTAGATACCTGATGCCCTGACACCAGAAATGCATGCATGCCCCTAAAATATCTCTGTGTTACTCAGAAGCTGTAGAGGCTTGGATTCCACAGTATGCCTGGTTCTCATAGATACCCTGTTCAAAGGGATTTGGCCCAAGAACTTTGGCCATTTAAGAGTACTTGGGCAGAAAAAAAGACATTTGATGAAAAATGCTGCATCAAGCTCATAGGTCATTTTCATATACACCCCTCATACACAATCCTATATGAGGTAGATATCAGCAGACTCATGTTTTACTCCACCTATGACCCCCCAGATAGCATGCCATTGTTTGTAATTGCCCGAGTTTCGCCCATACAGAGTAAATAAGATATAATGAGAACAAGATATATGTCCAGTTCAAGACACATTCAGAGTTAACATGGAGAGGGAGATGGGACCAAGTGCCACTCTGTGTCCTTCTCAGGAACCTTGAAAGAAACTATTATCAGCGACAGAAGATAAGCCAACTAGGGACATAAACTGGCCAATTTCGCCTCCACAAAATGTACACTGATCTAAAAGACACTTCTGGTCCGCACTTAGAGCTAGCCAATAGTAAAAGTGGACCTGTCGTTCACTGCCGTTCTCTTATCAACACATAAAACTCTTTGCCAACCATTTGCGAATTTAGGCTGACACTTATCCAAGTTACTTGGCCACATCCAGAGGACACGTCGGTCAATGTCCACAGAATAGCCATACCAGAGCCGTGTATATGTGTGTCTCTTACACCTACTAGATTACGTGAAGTCATACAAACCTGTCAGATAGAATGTTTAGCATGACACTATGTTGACATCATAGATGCAGAGAGCTGTTTGTTAACTGGTGAGGGCTCATACTGTGTCATACTGTGTCTGTCTTATACATACAATATCTAACATCTGGTAAAAATATTATTTATTCTCTTTTTTTCTTGTACTTTTTCGTATATTTTCTCATATGGTTTAATATTTTTGTGGTTACGACCCCTTTCGGCAACTGAGAATTGTTGGAGAGAATTTCTCAATCACATCAAGCAACATTTCACATAATGAAAAACTGCAGCTCCAGCCAGTGTTGGTTCAAGTGCACTCAATGTTAAGAGTAGCGGGGGTTCCAATAGACTGTTCTCAGAATCAATAAAAGCTCTGGCGTAGAATTCCCGTGACCCTCGCTCATGTGGAGAGAAAATATATGAAAAAAATCTAAAATGCCAGCGAGCCTTTGGGGACTATGTGTGTGGAATCTAATAGCCAGCGTCCTTTGGTGGTTGTGATTCAAAGCACATCGAACTCTAGCCAAAAGCAGCTGTGAACATCCCTTGATCGCAGTGCCGTTGCCTTTCATTAGATTTAACATTCAGAGGTAGGTCAAGAGCTCTGTGTAGAGGTGTGTGTGGTAGAAAGAGATCAGGTTGAGAGGGACATGTACATTTTCTCACACCAAATATGCTTGGGGTGCGTTTGAATATGGGCTAGCTATGTATGGCATCATATTTGATTAAAACATTATTGTACATTATCAAGTTGCAAAACATTGGGATTTTTTATTGAAAAAATATATATATAGTAGAGTCCAAAAAGTATTGACAGGGAAAAAATACATATGGTATTTTCCTCTCAATACCAGTGTTGTATTGAGGTGTTTCCCATCGTGAATTCCCACTGGGCAGCTGTATCACCTCTCTGGCGGTAGCTAATTAAAAAAAAAAATATATATATATTGAACTTTTATTTAACTAGGCAAGTCAGTTAAAACACATTCTTATTTACAATGACAGCCTAACGTGGTCAATTTGTTCCATCCCATTTGATTTGATTTCAAGTTGGATAGCAGCCTACCCAATAAATAACTTGTAATATTGGTAGTAAACTCCTGGATGCCACCATGATACAGTCTACAGCTCTATGGTGAGTATGCTGTGCAGGCCAGTGTTGTGCCAAAAAGCTCCCCCCTGCCAGAATTCTCTGTGCCCCCCCTCCTTCGCGTGAACGCGCACACACTCAATTCTTCATTGCTGCAACTTGCTTGCTAGTTGGGATTTCTGATCACGTTTTATTTTTTATGTCGGTTTGATGGCGGGGGAGGCACTAGTAATGTCTGCAGTTTTCGCTTTGGCTATTTGTTTCAATTGTATTAGTCTATAAATACATATATTTGCCAAAATTCATCATCTCTCCCATGTCTTATTCAACTAGTAGTTGTTCTGAAATGTTTATTGCTTGTCTACATTTGGCTCTTCCCTCTATGTTTAATGTAACACACATAGATTAACTATTAGTTTTGGTTGCCTATCCTGCCTGACGTGAAGTTTGTACTATAGAGAGTTTTTGACTCTAGCCACTAAATTAAGGAAATTAGAGGGGGGGGGGGGATCCTTCTATCTTAGGACTGCAAGGCCTGGCACACTTCTGAATCATATTGGTAGCTCATGTTGACCAGTAGTCTGTGCTACAGAAAGCAACAATAGAGTATAAAGAAACATAAGCATTTATTTTAGAAACATTTTGTCATGTTTAAGAAAATGAAGATGATACACAAATATTATCACACAATAACACAAAAACATCACAGAAAGTTAAGTTTGTTAACAAACATTACATCGGAAATACACATTTCGATCTTTGCATAATAAGATATAAAATGACAATAAATCAAATATAAAAAGACAAATAACATAAACAAATATTGGAAAGCAGCAACAGCTCAACTGAACATTTATTCCACTTTTGATGGAAAGTTTTCCAGGTGATACTGTTGCCTGGAACTCAAGTCTAACCTCGTCCTGACAGGCAGTGCAGACACAATCCTCCAATGATGGAATGGTTTTCATACAGGACTGGTGGAACTCAAGCCTAACCTCGTCCTGACAGGCAGCGCAGACACAATCCTCCAATGATGGGATGGTTTTCATACAGGACTGGTGGAACTCGAGCCTAACCTCGTCCTGACAGGCAGCGCAGACACAATCCTCCAATGATGGGATGGTTTTCATACAGGACTGGTGAAACCGTCACCTGGAACTCGAGCCTAACCTCGTCCTGACAGGCTGCGCAGACACAATCCTCCAATGATGGAATGGTTTTCATACAGGACTGGTGAAACCGTCACCTGGAACTCTAGTCTAACCTCATCCTGACAGGCAGTGCAGACACAATCCTCCAATGATGGGATGGTTTTCATACAGGACTGGTGGAACTCAAGCCTAACCTCATCCTGACAGGCAGCACAGACATGATCCTCCAATGATGGGATGGTTTTCATACAGGACTGGTGGAACCATCACCTGGAACTCAAGCCTAACCTCATCCTGACAGGCAGCGCAGACACAATCCTCCAATGATGGGATGGTTTTCATACAGGACTGGTGGAACCATCACCTGGAACTCTAGTCTAACCTCATCCTGACAGGCAGCGCAGACACAATCCTCCAATGATGGGATGGTTTTCATACAGGACTGGTGGAACCATCGTGGGCAGCGGTCACAACCAATATGACATTTATGATGAAAAATGATAATATATTTTACACATTAAATACATTTTCGTGAATTACAATTATTTCAATATCAGACAAAGCAGATGATACTACCTCTAGAAATATTACTGCTTATGCAAATTCTTACTCCTAAAAATGTGCCTTTAGAAGTGAACAAGAAATGACCCAGTTAGTGTTTTCTTCATTATTGTCCACCTCCCCACAGAAGTGGCACAGTTGGCTCAGGTCATCTAGCAAAACATAATGTCAAGTAGTTTAAACATCTTTACATGTATTTTTCAGAGAAAACAGTTATTTAAATACATGTGTTTTAGTGGCAATCTAGTCAGAAGTTGGAACAAAGATAACCTTGAAAGATACATATTAATGTTTTTTTTAATCTACAATTATATTAAATTAGAAATTGAACATAGCAGTGTTTTGGAGGAGAGTGACTGCTATTTCTTCTCTCCTGATGTTAACATCTTTGTCCGTATTTGAAAAGACAATCAACTCCTCCTTCAGAACACATTCAGCAAACTGGGGAAAAAGTTGATGGGCATTTCAGTCTTCTTCAACAAAATTATGTTACACTTAAGATTCTAATTCACAAGTATACAACGACACAGCTATAATATCATTTGACAGTTCTGTTTTGCCTTTTAGTCAGTATACTTTCAGTAGGTTAATTGTGCATTACTAATACTCTCATACTTACTTTCAAGGCAAAGACCCCTCAAGAAGTAAGATGTTGTTGGCATGGGTGAGGAAGGGTACCACACTCCCATCTGGAGATATTACACCCCTTCTCTCTCAGGAATGATCCGAACATGTATGTTTCTACAAGTACAGCATTTTGAAACACTTTACTGATTACAATATAGAGATTAAATAACAGTATAGCATTTCAAAGACTTGAATGATTCCATTGTAAAAAAAATTATTAAAAGCAGTTTTTACCTTGTCACTCTTTTTATCTTTCTGGCACTTTCCCCCATTGGGTCGAGGAACAGAGCCCTCTTCTGGGATGGCAGCACAACCTTTCAAGTTTAGACAGACAGACAGACACACACATTACACACACATACATACACACATAGTACATTCACACATATTACACACACATAAATACACACATATGGCACACACATTTTACACACGTATATGTTCACATGTATATACTGTATTATGTATGTATTTCTTAGTTCTTTGTACTGCATTAGTGGCTCTTACTGTCACAGTCCAGTGGTTGCATTCATTGATGATGTCAATAATGTACTTGTACATCATTGGATCAATCTGAAATTTAAAAGAGCAAGGATTCCATTGCTTGAGTTCAAAATCTGTCAAAGATAACATAAGTTCAGCAAAAAAAGAAACGTCCTCTCACTGTCAACTGCGTTTATTTTCAGCAAACTTAACGTGTGTAAATATTTGTATGAACATAACAAGATTCAACAACTGAGAGGGGGGGGGGTCAAAATCAAAAGTAAAAGTCAGTATCTGGTGTGGCTACCAGCTGTATTAAGTACTACAGTGCATCTCCTCCTCATGGACTGCATCAGATTTGCAGATTTTGAGTTCTTGATGTGAGATGTTACCCCACTCTTCCACCAAGGCACCTGCAAGTTCCTGGACATTTCTGGGGGGAATGGCCCTAGCCCTTCCCTCCAATCCAACAGGTCCCAGATGTGCTCAATGGGATTGAGATCCGGGCTCTTCACTGGCCATGGCAGAACACTGACATTCCTGTCTTGCAGGAAATCACGCACAGAATGAGCAGTATGGCTGGTGGCTGGAGGGTCATGTCAGGATGAGCCTGCAGGAAGGGTACCACATGAGGGAGGAGGATGTCTTCCCTGTAACGCACAGCGTTGAGATTGCCTGCAATGACAACAAGTTCAGTCCGATGATGATGTGACACAACGCCCCAGACCATAACGGACCCTCCACCTCCAAATCGATCCCGCTCCAGAGAACAAGCCTCGGTGTAACACTCATTCCTTCAACGATAAACGTGAATCTGACCATCACCCCTGGTGAGACAAAACCGCGACTTGTCAGTGAAGAGCACTTCTTGCCAGTCCTGTCTGGTCCAGCAATGGTGGGTTTGTGCCCATAGGCGACGTTGTTGTCGGTGATGTCTGGTGAGGACCTGCCTTACAACAGGCCTACAAGCCCTCAGTCCAGCCTCTCTCAGCCTATTGCGGACAGTCTGAGCACTGATGGAGCGATTGTGCATTCCTGGTGTAACTCGGGCAGTTGTTGTTGCCATCCTGTACCTGTCCCGCAGGTGTGATGTTCGGATGTACCGATCCTGTGCAGGTGTTGTTACACGTGGTCTGCCACTGGGAGGAAGATCAGCTGTCTGTCCTGTTTCCCTGTAGCGCTTAGGTGTCTCCCAGTACGGACATTGCAATTTATTGCCTTGGCCACATCTGCAGTCCTCATGCCTCCTTGCAGCATGCCTAAGGCACATTCACGCAGATGAGCAAGGACCCTGGGCATCTTTCTTTTGGTGCTTTTCAGAGTCAGTAGAAAGGCCTCTTTAGTGTCCTAAGTTTTTATAACTGTGACCTTAATTGCCTACCGTCTGTAAACTGTTAGTGTCTTAACAACCGTTCCACAGGTGCATGTTCATTAATTGTTTATGGTTCATAGAACAAGCATGGGAAACAGTGTTTAAACCCTTTACAATAAATATCTGTGAAGTTATTTGGATTTTTACAAATTATCTTTGAAAGACAGGGTCCTGAAAGAGGGACGTTTCTTTTTTTGCTGAGTTTATAATATAATATTATGATATTATGAGAATAATCCAACCAACCTTAAATTTAGATTTCTTGCTCTCCCAAATTCCAGTAGTTTCAAATGTGTCAATGTGAAAGCTGCTCAGTTGACTGCCTGTTAAAATTCTGCACCAGATGGAACATGTAGGCATTGATGGTCTGACATGGAAAAACAACCATTTAACATATACAGTATATTATATGCAATATGATGAGTAGAAAACGGCTACCTAACCGGTTCACTGCAAGAGTAACAAACATATATATTTTTTATAAACATAGAGAAACAGGAAGAAATGTATTCCTTGTAAAAAAAAAGTTAACCAGTATCAAAGTGTTTTTGAATAGGTGGTTATTGAATCAGCATTTACAAATAACAAGGGACTTTGCAGTTATGATGCCTGCAGCTCAACTCAATCAACCAATTAGGCAACAGTACACAGCGAAGTACTGGTGGTTGTCCACTGAATCCTTAAAGAGAAGACAACTTCAAGAATGACACAATTGTAGATCACAGAAAAATAACAACAGTACAGCACTTTATCCAGGCCGAGAGGTATTAAGGAGCTGGTCATTTTCTGTCCCTGTAGGTTCAAATTATAATCCTGAACATAATGTCAGGTGCAATAGGGAGCCCGTCCAGGGTGCAAATCAGTGGAGGGGAATCTGAGAATGCAGGGATTCCAGCAGGGTGTGAGATGAAGTAGTCAAGTCTGGAGCTGACAAGGCTCTGATTTAGCATCTTGGGGGCATCGCTGGGTGGTGTGGAGGAAGAAGCAGAACGTTCAGGTTAGGGCTGGAATGAATGTAAATGACATATGATCATCTCAGATTATCTAACATCTGAGAATGGGCAGGCATTCCCTCGGATGTAGAGCATCTCCGTCTTGCTGATTAGGTGCTGTCATCCAGGTGGAAATGTCACCTGCATATCTGATGTAGGAAAAGAGATGAGATAAGTTGACTGTCCTGTGTATATGTTTATATATATGTACTGTACATCTTTGTGTATGTGTATATATATCTTGGTATATCTTTTTAATTTTTACATTTCAATTATTATTATCATTAGTTTGTTTTGTGGTTGAGGGTTGGGGGGAGGTTGATGGGGAGGGTGTCCTATTGAGGGAGAAGGGACCTATTGGGGGGGGGGGGGGGGGGGGGGATTCTTCATGGAGGCACATTCAGTCATAGTTTTATTATTTTATTATACATGTATTTATTTATTATTTTTAACAGTTTACTGTGATTATGGATATGCACTCATGTTGACTTATGTATTTAAACTTTATTTTTCGCCCAGAGTACAATTTTTCATTGTTACTACTGTACCTACATTCATAAAAACTAAAAAGGAAAAGTGTAAAACAAAATGTAGGAAAAGCACGATGGGATGGGGGATTGAGGGATGGGTAGAGAACAGTAGAGGGCTCTGAAAACTATTATTACTGAAATAACCACTTTCTTTTGTGACTAGAGTCTAATACTTCCTGTGGCACACATCAGAGGGCATGACAGGTCACCAAAATTATTCTGAAGTGTGCCAGGCCTTGATGTCTCAAGATAGAAGTGTGTGTGTGTTCTGTTTCTGTGGCACACACTACTGTTCAACATGAGCTACCAAAATTATTCTGAAGTGTGCCAGGCCTTGCTGTTAAGGTTTTCTTCCTCTGAAGAGGAGGTGTAGCAGGGATCAGACCAAAATGCAGCGTGGTTATCTTCATACATCTTCAATAAAGACGATACAATACACATACCGCAAAAAACCTAACCAGCCTTATCTGGTGCACACACAGAGACAGGAACAATCACCCACAAAACACTCAAAGAAAATGGCTGCCTAAATATGGTTCCCAATCAGAGACAACGATAAACACCTGCCTCTGATTGAGAACCACTCTAGGCAACCATAGACTTACCTAGACAACTCTACTATACCACAATCCCAAAACCTACAAAAACCCCAAGACAAAACACCCCACATAAATAAACCCATGTCACACCCTGGCCTGACCAAAATAATAAAGAAAACACAAAATACTAAGACCAGGGCGTGACACTTGCAGTCCCAAGATAGAAGGAGGGAGAGAATTTCGGCAGGTAAGAAAATGGCCTTGCCGAACCCCCCCCTCCCCTTCTAATTTCCTTAATTTTGTGGCTAATACTTTCTAATACGTTATAATAAATACTTTCTGTGGCATATATCAGAATCTAATACTTTCTATATAACAAACTTCACATCAGAATAGGCAACCAAAATGAATAATGTATGTATGTGTGTTATATTAAACATAGAGGAGGGAGTAAAATGTAGGCAAGCAATAAACATTTCAGAACAACTACTAGTCGAATAAGACATGGGAGAGATGATGAATTTTGGCAAAGAGATTTATTTATAGACTAATACACTTGAAACAAAGGGCGGGGAGGGGGGGGGGGATTTCTGGCAGGGGGAGCTTTTCGGCACAACACCGGCAACAAGACACCGGGGCACAGTGTCTTTCGGATTGTCCTTACCAAGTAGCTAGGTAGTGGGGTGACAGCGTTGATGATGTGTTCTGAAGGTGTGGTTGTTGAACTGTCACTACAAATATATTGACCAATAGTAACCAATTTAGTTCGTCCCCTTCTAAACCCCACCTCATGTAAAGATTGGTAAAAAAATATGAAAGTGTGTAGAAAAAAAGATTGTAACCGTAGAAATGTGATTTGAAGGGAAAACCCGAGAAATACAAGAGTTGGGCCCATATCCTATCAGTTTCATTTTTGATCATTGATATCATTTCTTTTTGGTTTGCAATACCTTTTGATAAATTTTTTGTTAATAAGTTTAAAGTTGTTTCGTACAATATATATATTTTTTCTCAATATATCGTTTTTTTGTTTAAAAATCTAAAGGTTTTACAACTTATGGTTATTTTATAATACATTGGATGCCATAGATACATACCAGAGAAATAATGTAGATGCAACAAATGAAACCCAGACAAAACATAAACAACGAGCCAAAACAAAGCAGTTAATTGACCAAAGAGCAGCTAAATACAAACACAAACATACAAACAAAACTTTACCACCTTCAATAAAAACAGCTCCAAAAATAAATGTATCACACGCAGGGTTTTCGTGATTGGTGGCACATATGAAGACTACCTCGGAGGACTTATCCGGGGCGAGCTGGAGGGAGGACGGGCAATGGTGAGGGAAAGAGGGGCGATGGAGCATTCAGACATACCGAGGAGGCAGACAATGGGGGTCTGTCTCCTCCCATGGCGTATGACAGTGCTGCAGAATGGCGGCTCACAGCACAGCCGAAGCCAGAAAAACACAGACAGGCCTTCCTTCGTCAGGAACCATTGGATGATATGATTAGAGCACCATTTCCCCTTGGCGCTTCTCTATCCCCATGTTGGCCTGTTTGTCTTGCATCGCTTCTCGACTGCGTCACATACATCTGTCGTGGCATTCACACTGCAGCTCATCTCTGTTATTCGATCCAATGATGCAAGTAGAGTCTGTGTGTTGCTATTTGGTTTTGGGCATTTGGGCAATTCAACTAGGTTGGGTTTGGAGATACAGCTATGGTGTCTGTCTGATATTTGAGTGCTTTCAGCTCTTGCTTTTGACAGACACACTCATCAAAAATATCCACTGTCACACAACCACAATACAATAAATGACAAAAAGTATGTGGACACCTGCTCGTCAAACATTTCATTCCAAAATCATGGGCATTAATATGGAGTTAGTCCCCCCTTTGCTGCTATATCAGCCTTCCCTCTTCTGGAAAGGCTTTCCACTAGATGTTGGAACATTGCTGCGGGGACTTACTTCCATTCAGCCACAATGGCAATAGTGAGGTCTGGCACTGATGTTGGGCGATTAGGCCTGGCTCGCAGTCGGTGTTCCAATTCATCCCAAAGGTATTCGATGGGGTTGACGTCAGGGCTCTGTGCATGCCAGTCAAGTTCTTCCACACCGATCTCGACAAACCATTTCTGTATGGACCTCGCTTTGTGCACGGGGAGTATTGTCATGCTGAAACAGGAAAGGGCCTTCCACAAACTGTTGCCACAAAGTTGGAAGCACATAATCATCTAGAATGTCATTGTGTGCTGTAGCATTAAGATTTCCCTTCACTGGAACTAGCCTAGCTTGAAACATGAAAAACAGTCCCAGACCATTATTCTTCCTCCACCAAACTTTACAATTGGCGTTAGGCATTGGGGCAGGTAGAGTTCTCCTGGCATCCTTCAAACCCAGATTCGTCCGTCAGACTGCCAGATGGTGAAGTGTAATTCATCACTCCAGGGAACGCGTTTCCACTGCTCCGGAGTCCAATGGCTGCGAGCTTTACACCATTCCAGCCAACGCATTGCGTATGGTGATCTTAGGCTTGTGTGTGGCTGCTTGGCCATGGAAACCCATTTCATGAAGCGGGTGTCGCTGAAATAGCCGAATCAACTATTTTGAAGGGGTGTCCACATACTTTCAGTGATGTAGTGTATGTTGTACATCTGAGGTTTAACCCTGGTCTGTACGGGGGTAACAGGGCCAGAGTGGAAGATGTCTGTGGCTCATCCTTCTTTCCTTATCATTACAGTATCAGTGCAGGTAATTCAGGCCTGGCAATGTCTTCCTGGTTCTGTGGTAATGACAGACCTCCAGTTCTCCTCCACAGAGGTCATGACTAATACCCTCCATCACACACCCTGACACTAAACATACACAGGAAGATAGATAGAGGACTCCTCTCGACTGGATTTCAGGCCACAAGGTAACGTTGCCTCACACTGGCCTCTAAGGAAACTTCCTTTGATGAAGAAGACTTGCTTCAGCTGTCTGGAATTTTCATATACAGTGCCTTGCGAAAGTATTCGGCCCCCTTGAACTTTGCGACCTTTTGCCACATTTCAGGCTTCAAACATAAAGATATAAAACTGTATTTTTTTGTGAAGAATTAACAACAAGTGGGATACAATCATGAAGTGGAACAACATTTATTGGATATTTCAAACTTTTTTAACAAATCAAAAACTGAAAAATTGGGAGTGCAAAATTATTCAGCCCCTTTACTTTCAGTGCAGCAAACTCTCTCCAGAAGTTCAGTGAGGATCTCTGAATGATCCAATGTTGACCTAAATGACTAATGATGATAAATACAATCCACCTGTGTGTAATCAAGTCTCCGTATAAATGCACCTGCACTGTGATAGTCTCAGAGGTCCGTTAAAAGCGCAGAGAGCATCATGAAGAACAAGGAACACACCAGGCAGGTCCGAGATACTGTTGTGAAGAATTTTAAAGCCGGATTTGGATACAAAAAGATTTCCCAAGCTTTAAACATCCCAAGGAGCACTGTGCAAGCGATAATATTGAAATGGAAGGAGTATCAGACCACTGCAAATCTACCAAGACCTGGCCATCCCTCTAAACTGTCAGCTCATACAAGGAGAAGACTGATCAGAGATGCAGCCAAGAGGCCCATGATCACTCTGGATGAACTGCAGAGATCTACAGCTGAGGTGGGAGACTCTGTCCATAGGACAACAATCAGTCGTATATTGCACAAATCTGGCCTTTATGGAAGAGTGGCAAGAAGAAAGCCATTTCTTAAAGATATCCATAAAAAGTGTAATTTAAAGTTTGCCAAAAGCCACCTGGGAGACACACCAAACATGTGGAAGAAGGTGCTCTGGTCAGATGAAACCAAAATTGAACTTTTTGGCAACAATGCAAAACGTTATGTTTGGCGTAAAAGCAACACAGCTCATCACCCTGAACACACCATACCCACTGTCAAACATGGTGGTGGCAGCATCATGGTTTGGGCCTGCTTTTCTTCAGCAGGGACAGGGAAGATGGTTAAAATTGATGGGAAGATGGATGGAGCCAAATACAGGACCATTCTGGAAGAAAACCTGATGGAGTCTGCAAAAGACCTGAGACTGGGACGGAGATTTGTCTTCCAACAAGACAATGATCCAAAACATAAAGCAAAATCTACAATGGAATGGTTCAATAATAAACATATCCAGGTGTTAGAATGGCCAAGTCAAAGTCCAGACCTGAATCCAATCGAGAATCTGTGGAAAGAACTGAAAACTGCTGTTCACAAATGCTCTCCATCCAACCTCACTGAGCTCGAGCTGTTTTGCAAGGAGGAATGGGAAAAAATTTCAGTCTCTCGATGTGCAAAACTGATAGAGACATACCCCAAGCGACTTACAGCTGTAATCGCAGCAAAAGGTGGCGCTACAAAGTATTAACTTAAGGGGGCTGAATAATTTTGCACGCCCAATTTTTCAGTTTTTGATTTGCTAAAAATGTTTGAAATATCCAATAAATGTCGTTCCACTTCATGATTGTGTCCCACTTGTTGTTGATTCTTCACAAAAAAATACAGTTTTATATCTTTATGTTTGAAGCCTGAAATGTGGCAAAAGGTCGCAAAGTTCAAGGGGGGCGAATACTTTCGCAAGGCACTGTATTAAGCCAAGAGAGAAGGATTGTTTCACTCATTTACTGCCCTTTTGGAATCTGGTACTTCAGTTCACTATGATCTCAGTGTTGGCCTCATCAGAGTAGGTCTGGAGGACAGACCCAAGTTGTCAGAAGGGTGTATATTAAAGATCACACCGGACAGTTACAGCCGAGCCGAGCATCTTGCCCTCCCTCCCCTTCATCCAGACAGCAGCAGATAATCGCTTTTCCTCTGTCTGCAGACGATGCCACATCCTACGCTGTTGATGTCCCATAAATCACCTGGCCGGGATTGGCTGTGTCGATGAAATGATAAACAACCTGTTCACTCAGAAATGGTTCTTCTCAAAAAATGTGATGGTTGGGGCTTTTCTCTGTTGCTGCAGTTAAGAAATTGACCTAGCCTACAGTAACAGTGGTTTGTGTTTGTACCTTGTCATTAGGAAAGGGACCTAGCTACTGTGTGTTTGTGCCTTGTCTGTCGTCAGAGGTAACTGTTTGGAACCAACATGTTGTAATACCCTCCTGGACTAATTAGAATATCACACGTTATCTAACTTGTTGTCTACTGTCTGACTCACAATACAGCTAGTTAATTGAGCAACATGTTGCCTGGTTTCATTGTTAAATCAACAATGAACATTTATGGAGTGGAGCAGAGATGAATACACAGTCATTTCCCTCTGTGTTGTCTATATTGAGCCTCATGAGTACTTCCTGTGGCTCAGTCCTCTGCCAGCTGTTGTAAGGTCATGACGATTGTGAATCTTATGAACCATAGTTGACTAACATTTTAAGAGTCGGGGTGTGTTCGTCTGCATGTGGCACGTGACTGGACACGTAGCCTGCAGCCAGTACTCTGTTCAGTGTCAAAACAGCAGCCTGACATACTGTAATGTAGACTCACCTCACCTCCAGGCCTGAGCCGGGTGGAGATGCTATCAGCCTTCAGAACAAGCTGAGCTGTCAGGTACACATGATTCATCTCCAAGGCCAGAGAAGAGATATCCTCAGTCAGTCTAGACTTAAAGGCTGCATTTTGACATAGATGGCAACACCGTTTCTCAGGAAAGTCTACCTGGGCAATTTGAACTTACACCTTCATTTTTTTGTGTCTTCCAGGAATTGGTGTTTTGTATGTTTTCTAGAACTATGGGCTGATAACATTTTCTCAGAGATTTTACACTACATGACCAAAAGTATGTGGACACCTGCTCAACAAACATCTCATTCCAAAATCATCAGCATTAATATGGAGTTGGTCCCCCCTCTTCTGCCTTCACTCTTCTGGGAAGGCTTCCACTAGATGTTGGATCATTCAGGCACCAGAGCATTAGTGAGGTAAGGGACTGATGTTGGGCTATTAGGCCTGGCTTGCAGTCAGTGTTACCATTCATCCCAAAGGTATTCGATGGGGTTGAGGTCAGGGCTCTGAGCAGGCCAGTCACGTTCTTCCACACCGATCTCGACAAACCATTTATGTATGGACCTTGCTTGTGCACAGGGGCATTGTCATGCTGAAAAAGGAAAGGGCCGTCCCCAAACTGTTGCCACAAAGTTGGAAGCACAGAATCGTCTAGAATGTCATTGCATGCTGTGGAGTTAAGATCTCCCTTCACTGGAACTAAGGGGCTTAGCCCGAACCATGAAAAAACAGCCCCAGACCATTATTCCACCTCCACCAACCTTTATAGTTGGCACTTTGCATTCGGGCAGGTAGCGTTCTCCTGGCATCCGCCAAATCCAGATTTGTCTACCGGACTGCTCCAGAGTTCAATGGCGAAGAGCTTTACACCACTCCAGCCAAAGCTTGGCATTGCGCATGGTGATCTTAGGCTTGTGTGTGTCTGCTTGGCCATGGAAACCCATTCCATGAAGCTCCCAACAAAAAGCTATTGTGCTGACGTTGTGGCTTATCACCTCGCTACTTCGCTGTTGTTGCTCCTAGACGTTTCCACTTCACAATAACAGCACTTACAGTCGACCGGGGCAGCTCTAGCGGAGCAGAAATGTGACGAACTGACTTGTTGGAAAGGTGGCATCCTATGATGGTGCCAAGTTGAAAGTCTCTGAGATCTTCAGTAAGGCCATTCTACTGCCAATGTTTCTCTATAGTGATTCCGTGGCTGTGTGCTCAATAGTATACACCTGTCATCAATATGTGTGGCTTAAATAGCCCAATCCACTCATTTGAAAGGGTATCCACATTATTTTGTATATATAGTGTACCTTCTGAATGATATGTTTATGTTCACGGAGAGAAGAGAGAGACAGAGGATATTTAATGAAGTGCCTCCATGGTCTGAATACAAATGGGCTCTCATCTTCTCTACTCTCGCTACTGCATGGCTAGTGGAGTGTAGGGTGTCGAGGCTGGCTACATGGACAGTAAGAAGCTAATCGTTAGCCTATCATTGGCTATCAATCAAAACCCTGATAATCTCCCCGTGTCTCCTCATGATGGATGTTATGGTACCTCTAATTCCAGATCAGTCATGCACGCAGAGGGATAATCATAAAGGGAAGTGAACACATATCTCATAATTACAGTTAAGATCTATACCACCATATTATGACCGTGGGGATGTGTTCGGCATGGCTCTAATTTCAGCCAGTGATAATAGTGGATATCCTAGTGGTGATGACGAATGAGTTATGGCCAGTAAGATGGATGGGGAAGGCTGCAGTCTAGAAATTAAAGGACATACAGTGAGCTCCAAAAGTATTGGGACAGTGACACATGTGTTGTTGTTTTGGCTCTGTACTCCAGCACTTTGGATTTTAAATGATACAATGACTATGATATTGCTTCATTTGTTTCATTTGAGGGTATTTTCAACAATATCTGGTGAATGGTTTAGAAATTACAGCACTTTTATGTACATAGTCCCTCCATTTTAGGAGACCAAACTGAGAAAGTTACAGATGCACAAATAGCATAGCACCAAGACATGCAAACCTCTCACCATTACAATTACAGGGGAGGTTAGCATTTATGGAGGGTATGATATTTGTGCGCCTGTAACTACCTCCATTATTCAAGATTCATTCAGGATTATCTGTAATCATGGTAGCATCCACATTAATGTACAAGTGTTGACAAACATACAGTTGAAGTCGGAAGTTTACATACACTTAGGTTGTAGTCATTAAAACTCGTTTTTAAACCACTCCACAAATTTCTTGTTAACAAACTACAGTTTTGGCAAGTCGGTTAGGACATCTACTTTGTGCAATTTTTCCAACAATTGTTTACAGACAGATTATTTCACTTATAATTCACTGTATTACAATTCCAGTGGGTCACAAGTTTACATACACTAAGTTGACTGTGCCTTTACACAGCTTGGAAAATTCCAGAAAATGTCATGGCTTTAGAAGCTTCTCATAGGCTAATTGACGGAGGTGTACCTGTGGATGTATTTCAAGGCCTACCTTCAAACTCAGTGCCTCTTTGCTTGACATCATGGGAAATCAAAATAAATCAGCCTCAGAACATTTTTTTGTAGACCTCCACAAGTCTGGTTCATCCTTGGGAGCAATTTCCAAATGCCTGAAGGTACCACATTCATCTGTACAAACAATAGTACGCAAGTATTAACACCATGGGACCACGTAGCTGTCAAACCGCTCAGGAAGGAGGCGCGTTCTGTCTCCTTGATTTGCGAAAAGTGCAAATCAATCCCAAAACAACAGCAAAGGACCTTGTGAAGAGGCTGGAGGAAACAGGTACAAAAGTATCTATATCCACAATAAAACAAGACCCATAACGACATAACCTGAAAGGCCGCTCAGCAAGGAAGAAGCCACTGCCACCACCAAAACCACCATAAACAAGCCAGACTACGGTTTGCAACTGCACATGGGGACAAAGATTGTACTTTTTGGAGAAATGTCCTCTGGTCTGATAAAATAAAAATAGAACAGTTTGGCCATAATGACCATCGTTATGTTTGGAGGAAAAAGGGGAGGCTTGCAAGCCGAAGAACACCATCCCAACTGTGAAGCACAGGGGTGGAAGCATCATGTTGTGGGGTTGCTTTACTGCAGGAGGGACTGGTGCACTTCACAAAATAGATGGCATCATTTTGGAAGGAAATAATGTGAATATATTGAAGCAACATCTCAAGGCATCAGTCAAGAAGTTAAAGCTTTGTCGTAAATGGGTCTTCCAAATGGACCCCAAGCATACTTCCAAAGTTGTGGCAAAATGGCTTAAGGACAACAAAGTCAAGGTATTGGAGTGGCCATCACAAAGCCATGACATCAATACCATAAAAAATTTGTGGGCAGAACTGAAAAAGCGCATGCGAACAAGGAGGCCTACAAACTTGACTCAGTTACACAAGCTCTTTTAGGAGGAATGGGCCAAAATTCACCCAACTTATTGTGGGAAGCTTGTGAAATGCTACCCGAAACATTTGACCAAAGTTAAACAATTTAAAGACAATGCTACCAAATACTAATTGAGTGTATGTAAAGTTCTGACTCACTGGGAGTCTGATGAAAGAAATAAAAGCTGAAATAAATCATTATCTCTAATATTATTCTGACATTTCACATTCTAAAAATATAGTGGTGATCCTTCTGACCTAAGAAAATGCATTTTACTAGGATAAAATTTCAGGAATTGTGAACAACTGAGTTTAAATGTATTTTGCTAAGGTGTATGTAAACTTCCGACTTCAACTCTATGCTTTTCTTATTTAAAATGACACAATACATAATTTACCATTCATTTCTATTGGGCACAAAATAATCTGAAACACAACCAAAACAAACACCAAATGCACCCAACAAGTTTTTAGTCACAAGTTTGATGTAGTCATTGTGTGCTAGGAATATGGGACCAAATACTCAACTTTTGACTACTTTAATACACACAGTGCATTCGGAAAGTATTCAGACCTTTACTTTTTCCACATTTTGTTACATTACAGCCTTATTCTAAAATGGATTCAATAGTTTTTTCCCCTCATCCATCTACACACAATACCCCATAATGACAAGGCAAAAATATATTTTTAGACATTTTAGCAAATTTATACTATATATATATATATATATATATATATATATTTATAAAAAAAAATGTAATATTAAATTTACATAAAATCAAATCAAATGTATTTATATAGCCCTTCGTACATCAGCTGATATCTCAAAGTGCTGTACAGAAACCCAGCCTAAAACCCCAAACAGCAAGCAATGCAGGTGTAGAAGCACGGTGGCTAGGAAAAACTCCCTAGAAGGCCAAAACCTAGGAAGAAACCTAGAGAGGAACCAGGCTATGAGGGGTGGCCAGTCTTCTGGTTGTTCCGGGTGGAGATTGTAACAGAACATGGCCAAGATGTTCAAATGTTCATAAATGACCAGCATGGTTAAATAATAGGTCTGAGACAGGTAGCATGTCCGGTGAACAGGTCAGGATTCCATAGCCGCAGGCAGAACAGTTGAAACTGGAACAGCAGTATGGCCAGGTGGACTGGGGACAGCAAGGAGTCATCATGCCAGGTAGTCCTGAGGCATGGTCCTAGGGCTCAGGTCCTCCGATAGAGAGAAAGAGAGAATTAGAGAGAGCATACTTAAATTCACACAGGACACCGGATAAGACAGAAGAAGTACCCCAGATATAACAAACTGACCCTAGCCCCCCAACACATAAACTACTGCAGCATAAATACTGGAGGCTGAGACAGGAGGGGTCAGGAGACACTGTGGCTCCATCCGATGATACCCCCTGACAGGGCCAAACAGGAAGGATATAACCTCACCCACTTTGCAAAAAGCACAGCCCCCACACCACTAGAGGGTTATCTTGCTCCAGAGCCTTTCCGTTCACCTTCACACTCCTGGGCCAGACTACAATCAATCATATGACCCACTGAAGAGATGAGTCTTCAGTAAAGACTTAAAGGTTGAGACCGAGTTTGCGTCTCTCACGTGGGTAGGCAGACCATTCCATAAAAATGGAGCTCTACAGGAGAAAGCTGCTTGCTTAGAAATTCTAGGGACAATTAGGAGGCCTGCATCTTGTGACCGTAGCGTACGTGTAGGTATGTACGGCAGGACCAAATCAGAGAGATAGGTAGGAGCAAGCCCATGTAATGCTTTGTAGGTTAGTAGTAAAACCTTGAAATCAGCCCTTGCCTTAACAGGAAGCCAGTGTAGGGAGGCTAGCACTGGAGTAATATGATCAATTCTTTTGGTTCTAGTCAGGATTCTAGCAGCCATATTTAGCACTAACTGAAGTTTATTTAGTGCTTTATCCAGGTAGGCGGAAAGTAGAGCATTGCAGTAGTCTAACCGAGAAGTAACAAAAGCATGGATTCATTTTTCTGCGTAATTTTTGGACAGAAAGTTACTGATTTTTGCAATGTTACGTAGATGGAAAAAAGCTGTCCTTGAAACAGTCTTGATCTGTTCGTCAAAAGAGAGATCAGGGTCCAGAGTAATGCCGAGGTCCTTCACAGTTTTATTTGAGACGACTGTACAACCATTAAGATTAATTGTCAGATTCAACAGAAGATCTCTTTGTTTCTTGGGACCTAGAACAAGCATCTCTGTTTTGTCCGAGTTTAAAAGTAGAAAGTTTGCAGCCATCCACTTCCTTATGTCTGAAACACAGGCTTCTAGTGAGGGCAATGTTGGGGCTTCACCATGTTTCATTGAATATGTACAGCTGTGTCATCCGCATAGCAGTGAAAGTTAACATTATGTTTTCGAATGACATCCCCAAGAGGTAAAATATATAGTGAAAACAATAGTGGTCCTAAAACGGAACCTTGAGGAACACTGAAAGATCCTCAAAGATTTTACAGCTGCACCATCGACAGCATCCTGATGGGTTGCATCACTGCCTGGTATGGCAACTGCTCGACCTCTGACCGCAAGGCACTACAGAGGGTAGTGCGTATGGCCCAGTACTTCACCGGGGCCAAGCTTCCTGCCATCCAGGACCTCTATACCAGGCGGTGTCAGAGGAAGGCCCTAAAAATGGTCAAGGACTCCAGCCACCCTAGTCATAGACTGTTCTCTCTGCTACTGCATGGCAAGCGGTGCCAGAGCACCAAGTCTAAGTCCAAGAGGTTTCTAAACAGCTTCTACCCCCAAGCCATAAGACTCCTGAACATTTAACCATTTGAAGCTCTGTCAGTGACCATCAGGTTCTTAGTCACCTCCCTGACCAAGGACCTTCTCCCCCAGATTGCTTAGTTTGGCTGGGCGGCCAGCTCTAGGATGAATCTAGGTGCTTCCTAACTTCTTCCATTTAAGAATGATGGAAGCCACTGTGTTCTTGGGGACCTTAAATGCTGCAGACATTTTCTGGTACCCTTCCCCAGATCTGTGCCTTGACACAATCCTGTCTTGGAGCTCTACGGACAATTCCTTCAACCTCATGGCTTGGTTTTTGCTCTGACACGCACTGTCAACTGTGGGACCTTATGTAGACAAGTATGTGCCTTTCCAAATCATGTCCAATCAATTGAATTTACCACATGTGGACTCCAATCATGTTGTAGTAACATTTCAAGGATGATCAATGGAAACAGGATGCACCCAAGCTCAATTTTGAGCCTCATAGCAAAGGGTCTGAATACCTATGTAAATTATGTATGTTTTTTTTATTTTAAATACATTTGCAGAAATGTCTAAAAAACTGTGTGTGTAGAGTGATGAGGATTTAAAAAATCAATCAATTTTAGAATAAGGATGTAACGTAACAAAATGTGGAAAAAGTCAAGGGGTCTGAATACTTTCCAAATGCACTGTAAGTGAATTTGTCCCAACACTATGCACTGTAAGTGAATTTGTCCCAACACTATGCACTGTAAGTGAATTTGTCCCAACACTATGCACTGTAAGTTATATCCTTCCTGTTTGGCCCTGTCCGGGGGTGTCCTCGGATGGGGCCACAGTGTCTCCTGACCCCTCCTGTCTCAGCCTCCAGTATTTATGCTGCAGTAGTTTATGTGTCGGGGGGCTTGGGTCAGTTTGTTATATCTGGAGTACTTCTCCTGTCCTATTCAGTGTCCTGTGTGAATCTAAGTGTGCGTTCTCTAATTCTCTCCTTCTCTCTTTCTTTCTCTCTCTCTGAGGATCTGAGCCCTAGGACCATGCCCCAGGACTACCTGACATGATGACTCCTTGCTGTCCCCAGTCCACCTGGCCGTGCTGCTGCTCCAGTTTCAACTGTTCTGCCTTATTATTATTCGACCATGCTGGTCATTTATGAACATTTGAACATCTTGGCCATGTTCTGTTATAATCTCCACCCGGCACAGCCAGAAGAGGACTGGCCACCCCACATAGCCTGGTTCCTCTCTAGGTTTCTTCCTAGGTTTTGGCCTTTCTAGGGAGTTTTTCCTAGCCACCGTGCTTCTACACCTGCATTGCTTGCTGTTTGGGGTTTTAGGCTGGGTTTCTGTACAGCACTTTGAGATATCAGCTGATGTACGAAGGGCTATATAAATAAATTTGATTTGATTTGTAAGTGAATTTGTCCCAAAACTAAGTACTAAAGTTGCTGTAATTTTTAAAAGGTTCACCCAATATGGATGAAAGCACCCTTAAATTAAATCTAGCAGTCTGCACTTTAAGTGATGGAGTAAAGAGCCAAAACAACTTAAAAAAAATATCACTGTCCCAATACTTTTGGAGCTCATTGTATTTTTCTGGTTTACACTTTGTTTTGTTTTGCCTGATAACATGGGGATGCAAATGTCTGTCTGTCCAGGGTTAGCTTTTGGTTCATATTCTTTAGTTGGTAGGTCTTGACTTGAAATATCCCCATCCCCTCAGTAATACCAGAAGAGTATTTACCAGAGAGAGAGAGAGAGAGAGAGCAATCAAGCCAAGCAAGCCATCTCCTCTCTCAGAACCTGAGCCATTGTTGCTAGCTAATGCTATTATCTGGGCCATGCAGTTTTCTCTCTCTGTGAGCGTCTTGGGGATGCAATCGTTGGCCTTTTCATTGGCCCGTAATGATTCTGCAGCGCAGTGGCTAATAGGGCATTATCAGAGCCTGTGCCTCAGAGGACAGCTGATTAATGTCAGTGGAGAAGACAGGGGCCCAGCCGGGGCCTGATAAAAGGGTGTAGGGATTGGAGGGAGCAGGATGATGAACGAGCTACAGGGCCCCATGTCCCCATATCATTAGGAGGGCCCGGCCCCCGGCGCTGGACGCTCAGCTAATGTAGCGAGGCAGCACTGTGGCTGTGGCCAGGAGCTCTAGGGAGAAGGATTCTGCAGGGTGAGGATAACTGATAGCTGGGAAAGAACTATTCAGAGGTGTGACCTGTCTGATAGCAGCTAGGAGGATTGGTGCAATTTACATATAATATGAGAATATACGTGAGGGTGATATACCTGACATGTCAGGGGAGGGACCTTAAGGTTCTTGGCTGTGTATATTAAAAGATTCAAGACAATTCTGTCAGTAGAGGAAATGTTAAAAGCATGTCACGATCAAGCATTTACTGAACTACTTTGAGCTCATTTTTGACCAAAAAAGGTGATACACAGCCCCCCCACTTCTCTCATTGTAGCTCCACTAAACCAGTAAGGATTTTGTTTGAGAATCTGAAGAGAGTGTACCCATTATTTATTTTTATTTTACCTTTATTTAACTAGGCAAGTCAGTTAAGAACCAATTCTTATTTACAATGACGGCCTACTGGGGAACAGTGGGTGAACTGCCTTGTTCAGGGGCAGAATGACAGATTTTTACCCTGTCAGCTCGGGGATATGATCTTGGAACCTTTCGGTTACTGGCCCAACGCTCTAACCACTAGGGCCCCATGTCTAATGCCACCCCATTAGATACTGTGTTATTCTCCATCCCATCATTCCTTCACACACCTTGAGTGTGGTGTGTGTATGTGTGTGTGTCACCTCAATCACTGCCACCACCTGCACTCCTCCTCTGTCCATAAAAAGGCAATTACATCCAGAGCTATGGAGCTTATTGATAACTAATTTGATTATTCTTAAGAGGGCTGTCGCCGTTCTGGTTGACAAAGGGTCATCTGACGGGGTCTGAGTGACATAGAAATGATAGGGGGCGGAGGCGTTGTAATAGGCTGCCCTCCTGATCGCTTCCCTCATCTAGAGGGCCAGGGAGCAAACCAGATGGATTCAAAATGCACTGCTTGAGAGGAGAGGGGAGAGATAGGGGACCATAAACACTTTCTCATGCAAATGTGCCTCCGTCTGGTCCCCTCCACCCCCTCCTCAGCCCAACACCAAGGCTCAATAGATGAACAAACGACAAGGATGAACAAATGTTCCATCAACAACTAAATAACAGGAGAGTGACCCATCTGCCTTCGGTTTACTCTATTTTCAGTGAGCGTTAGATATAGGGACTAAAGTGCAGGTAAGGAGAGGAAGCATTTGCAAACAACACCGTCTTCTTGGAACAGGAATATCTGAAATGGGCGCACGCTGTAGAGCATTTCTCTACCCAGTTTACTGCATATTAAATCGTTTATACAAGGTTATTAGGTCAAATCTAATAATCTAAGAACAAGTGTTCTTTTCTTCTCAGGAAGGCCAAGTCTGAATATTGTATGTCCGTTACCACTGATAACCTGAATGACCCTAGAAAGTTTTGGAAGGCTATTAAGTCTATGTCTGGTAACAGTAATGTTAATGAATTACCGTCATGTGTTTAGAAGGACTCTGTTGCTATATATGACAAAACTGAAATGCTGAATTGTTTCAATGAGCACTTTGTATCATCTGGTAGGCTGTTTGATTCAGTGTCCTCTGTCTCTGCACAACCCTGTGTGGATGAACCAGTGAGAGCTGGTCAAACCTTTAGCTTTTTGCCATTCTCAGTGCAGGTGGTACATAAAGCCCTGAAATCCATAGATCAGAGAAAGCCTGCAGGTCCTGATGTTTTGGATCCCTGCTTTTTAAATCTGGCAGCTGATATCATAGTTGAACCACTTACATCTCTGTTCAATCTAACCCTGGAAAGTAATGAAATTCCAAAGATCTGGAAATCAGCATTTGTCCTACCACTTTTAAAAGGGGGAGATCCAACTCTTTTAAATAATTATAGGCCAATCTCAAAGCTGTCACCCCTGGTGAAAATACTTGAAACCTGTGTAAGTGAACAGCTAAAATTGTTTTTATTTACTAACTCTATTTTAACAATGTACCAATCGGGCTTCAGGAAGAAGCATAGCACAATTACAGTAGCCATGAAGGTTTTAAATGATATCATTGAAGCCATTGACAAAAAACAGCACTGTCTCTCACTTTTTATTGATCTCTCTAATACTTTTGATACAGTTGATCATGCTATACTAAGGTAGAGATTGTCGAGTGTAGGTCTTTCGGAGCATGCAGTTGCATGGTTTGCTAACTATCTGTCTGATAGAACTCAGTGCACTCAATTTGATGGGCTTATGTCTGTTAAATTGTCTGTTTTTAATGGTGTGCCCCAAGGCTCTGTACTTGGTCCTCTCTTATTCACTATTTATATAAATGATTTAGACAAAAATGTCCAAAATGCACAACTTCATTTTTATGCTGATGATACTGTTATTTACTGTTGTGCCTCGTCTCTTACAAAAGCTTTCCAGAACATGCAAACTGCTTTTTATACTGTTCAACATACCTTGTGTCAATTGAAGCTTGAAGCTCAAAACTAAACTAATGGTGTTTTCTAATGCAAGAAATATACCTCTGAACCTTTCACCTATTACTTACTACCTGTCAGGGCAAGGAGATTGAGGTTGTAACCTCAAAAAACATCTTGGAATTTTAATTGATGACGGCCTCTCTTTTAAATTGCATATTCAACAACTTACAAAAACATTTTATTTTAGGAATAAGGCCTGTTTTTCTTTTGAAGCCAGAAGGAGGCTAGTATCAGCTACATTTATACCTTTACTAGACTATGGGGATATTTTATATATGAATGCTTCCACCCAGTGTTTGAGATCAATTGACACTCTTTACCATAGCACTTTGAGATTTATTTTAAACTGCAAAACCCTTACGCACCACTGCACTTTGTATACCAGGGTTGGCTGGCCTTCTCTAGTCACTCGTGGGCTCAGTCACTGGTATACTTTTATTTACAAAGCCATTTTGGGTTTACTACCTTTTTATTTGTGCATTTTTATTGTTCGGAAATGTGGTGGGTACTCTCTTCGTTCGCTGGTCTTTATCCTGCTAACTTTTCCAAATGTCCGAACTGAATTTGGTAAAAGGGCTTTTATGTCCTCTGCGCCATCGTCTTGGAACACCTTACAAAATACTTTTAAACTGGAAGAACTTGTCCCGATTGGTGTTTTTAAATCACTGATGAAGGATTTTGAGGCTGATTCCCTGACCTGTCAATGTTTTTAATTTGATGTTTTATACTCTTGTGAATTCAATGTTTTTGACTAGATAATACTTGGCTCAAGCACTATTTAACTTGTATTACTGGAGAACACTGATAAAAAGATAAGACAAGACTGACAAAGGTTCCATATAGTTATAGTTTTTTATGTCTGAGTGTATCTTTAAGACAGGAAGGAATGTGACTAAATGTAAGACCATCATAATAGTGCGGAATCATTGAATTAGGCAAACAAATAGCATAAACAGTGCTGTGGTGCTATATAATCATGCTGGGAAAGATATATGGCCTCACTGTATAACAATACATTACAGTACACAGTATGCATGAGTGTAAATACCCACATTTTTAAAGGAGAGCAGATGGTTGTCCAGTTCCACTCAACATGCAGTAAAGGAGCAGGAGTTAAAAGAGAGAGAACCCCTTGGAACCATACCACCACTAATTATATGAGGGCTCAAGGGTATTGGGTAGAGTGCAGTTGGTGGGTGACAGAGCCTCTCCTCTCTGTGACAGCCAGGCAGCAGGCACTGTGGGTGGCGGGGCTGCACAGTTGTTTTGGGATATATGACCCCATGGGGGGGGTCAAAGATGTATTAAAGAACCAGTAAGTATGTGTTCAAAACATAGCCGTGGACCATTACCTTCTCCTCTCCTGACCCCCCCACATGCTCCCTGTACAGCTGCTGTGGAGAGGAAGGGACACCATGAAGAACAGACACGAAAGCATGTGAAGGCACACAGACGCACACACACTGTCAATTTGTGGTGGAGAAGACAACAGAAAACATACACACTGTACATCGAACAAACTTTGCCATAAACACAATATTTTCAGAGCTTTGTACCAGTGACCACAGAATGTGATTTGAGATTCATGTAGATGTTGAAAGTATAGCTGGGTCCAAATACTATTTACATTATTCAAATTACTTGTACATACATTTTTATTTGAAAATACAAGTAGTTGAATATTGGCATGGATTCGGAAATACAAATAAATACTCCCATGCATTTGAACCCAGGTCCTAGGTGTATTTGAAATAACGTGTTTGAAAATAAGTATATATTTTTTTTTTTCAAATAGTAGGCTTTATAGGACATTATTTGAACATGCTTTCAAAAACTTCCAATAGAAGTATTTGATTTTGACCATATTTGAAAATACTGAAAAACACAAAAAATAAGTACTTAAATAACAAATAATGAAACTCATTTTAATTTAAAAATATACAATTAAAACGTTGCTGTCTAAAAGGGTGCTGTCATTTAAATCTAGAAAAAAGTATTATCTTGTAATTCCCTGTAACTCAAACATGAAAATCGTTCAATCCAACAGCAGTTATTATTATTATTATTTCATCAAATCAAATGTTATTTGTCACATACACATGGTTAGCAGATGTTAATGCGAGTGTAGCGAAATGCTTGTGCTTCTAGTTCCGACAATGCAGTAATAACCAATTTCACAACAACTACCTTATACACACAAGTGTAAAGGAATAAAGAATATATACATAAAGATATATATATGTATGAATATATATATATTCATATATATATGAATGAGTGATGGTACAGAACGGCATAGGCAAGATGCAGTAGATGATATCGGGTACAGGATATACATATGAGATGAGCAATGTAGGGTATGTAAACATTATATGAAGTGGCATTGTTTAAAGTGGCTAGTGATAAATTTTTCATCAATTTTTACATTATTAAAGTGGCTGGAGTTGAGTCAGTATGTTGGCAGCAGCCACTCAGTGTTAGTGCTTGCTGTTTAACAGTCTGATGGCCTTGAGATGGAAGCTGTTTTTCAGAATCTCGGTCCCTGCTTTGATGCACCTGTACTGACCTCGCCTTCTGGATGATAGCGGGGTGAACAGGCAGTGGCTTGGGTGGTTGTTGTCCTTGATGATCTTTATGGCCTTCCTGTGACATTGGGTGGTGTAGATGTCCTGGAGGGCAGGTAGTTTGCCCCCCGTGATGCGTTGTGCAGACCTCACTACCCTCTGGAGAGCCTTACGGTTGTGGGCGGAGCAGTTGCCGTACCAGCAGCCCGACAGGATGCTCTCGATTGTGCATCTGTAAAAGTTTGTGAGTGCTTTTGGTGACAAGCCAAATTTCTTCAGCCTCCTGAGGTTGAAGAGGCTCTGCTGCGCCTTCTTCACCACGCTGTCTGTATGGGTGGACCAATTCTGTTTGTCCGTGATGTGTACACCGAGGAACTTAAAACTTACTACCCTCTCCACTACTGTCCCATCGATGTGGATATGGGGGTGCTCCATCTGCTGTTTCCTGAAATCCACAATCATCTCCTTTGTTTTGTTGACGTTGAGTGTGTGGTATTTTCCTGACACCACACTCCGAGGGCCCTCACCTCCTCCCTGTAGGCCGTCTCGTCGTTGTTGGTAATCAAGCCTACCACTGTAGTGTTGTCTGCAAACTTGATGATTGAGTTGGAGGCGTGCATGGCCACGCAGTCGTGGGTGAACAGGGAGTACAGGAGAGGGCTCAGAACGCACCCTTGTGGGGCCCCAGTGTTGAGGATCAGCGGGGTGGAGATGTTGTTACCTACCCTCACCACCTGGGGGCAGCCCGTCAGGAAGTCAAGCACCCAGTTGCACAGGGCGTGGTCGAGACCCAGGCTCTCGAGCATGATGATGAGTTTGGAGGGTACTATGGTGTTAAATGCTGAGCTGTAGTCAATAACCAGCATTCTCACATAGGTATTCCTCTTGTCCAGATGGGTTAGGGCAGTGTGCAGTGTGGTTGAGATTGCATCGTCTGTGGACCTATTGGGGCAGTAAGCAAATTGGAGTGGGTCTAGGGTGTCAGGTAGGGTGGAGGTGATATGATTTTAAAGCACTTAATGATGACGGAAGTGAGTGCTACGGGGCGGTAGTTGTTTAGCTCATGGTGGCCCTCTTGAAGTATGTGGGAACAGCAGACTGGGATAAGGATTGATTGAATATGTCCGTAAACACACCAGCCAGCTGGTCTGCTCATGCTCTGAGGATGCGGCTGGGGATGCCGTCTGGGCCTGCAGCCTTGCGAGGGTTAACACATTTAAATGTTTTACTCACGTCGGCTGCAGTGAAGGAGAGTCCGCAGGTTTTGGTAGCGGTCCGTGTCAGTGGAACTGTATTGTCCTCAAAGCGAGCAAAGAAGTTGTTTAGTCTGTCTGGGAGCAAGACATCCTGGTCTGCAACGGGGCTGGTTTTCTTTTTGTAATATGTGATTGACTGTAGACCCTGCCACATACCTCTTGTGTCTGAGCCGTTGAATTGCGACTCTACTTTGTCTCTATACTGACGCTTAGCTTGTTTGATTGCGGAGGGAATAGCTACACTGTTTGTATTCGGTCATGTTTCCGGTCACCTTGCCATGATTAAAAGCAGTGGTTCGCGCTTTCAGTTTCGCGCGAATGGTACCATCAATCAACGGTTTCTGGTTTGGTAATGTTTTAATAGTTGCTGTGGGTAGGACATCGCCGATGCACTTGCTAATAAACTCGCTCACCGAATCAGCGTATTCGTCAATGTTGTTGTTTGACGCAATGCAGAACATATCCCAATCCACGTGATCGAAGCAATCTTGAAGCGTGTATTCAGATTGGTCGGACCAGCGTTGAACAGACCTGAGCGCGGGAGCTTCCTGTTTTAGTTTCTGTCTATGGGCTGGAAGCAACAAAATGGAGTCGTGGTCAGCTTTTCCGAAAGGAGGGTGGGGGAGGGCCTTATATGCGTCGCGGAAGTTCGAATAACAATGATCCAGGGTTTTACCAGCCCTGGTTGCACAATCGATATGCTGATAGAATTTAGGGAGTCTTGTTTTTAGATTAGCCTTGTTAAAATCCCCAGCTACAATCAATGCAGCCTCAGGATATGTGGTTGACATAGAGTCAAATGAAGTTCGTTCAGGGCCATCAATGTGTCTGCTTGGGGGAGAATATTGTGTGGCTGTGATTATAATCGAAGAGAATTCTCTTGGTAGATAATGCGGTCGACATTTGATTGTGAGGAATTCCAAGTCAGGTGAACAGAAGGATTTGAGTTCCTGTATGTTGTTATGATCACACCACGTCTCGTTAATCATAAGGCATACCCCCCCCCCCCGCCCTTCTTCTTACCAGAAAGATGCTTGTTTCTGTCGGCGCGATGCGTGAAGAAACCAGCTGGCTGTACCGACTACGATAGAGTGTCTCGAGTGAGCCATGTTTCCGTGAAGCAAAGAACATTACAGTCTCTTATCAACCTACATCTTGGAGGTTCACCTACATCTTGTTATACCACTAAGGTCAGGGTCTAGATTTCAATCCCACTGATCACTGACTCTGACCCCCACCTCTATTTTCCCAGCAGTGCATAGAATCAGTGCATGATGTCACATGTAAACAAATGACAATGACTGTCGTCAGTGAACCTACATCTTGTTATACCACTAAGGTCAGGGTCTATTTCAATCCCACTGATCACTGACTCTGACCCCCACCTCTATTTTCCCAGCAAAGAGTTTCTCAAAGTCATCTTTAAAAGAGGCCCTGCTCTCCTGTGGAACATTGATGTCTAGACGGCTCCTCTCAATGAAAGAGACGGAGGCCTCCGCCCTCACGCTCATCCTCTCCTCCTTTTGTCTATCCTGGTGTCTCTCCATCTTCCCTGCTGGCCAGAGACAATCCCTGGCCTCCGCCACTTCCGAAACGTGTCGGAATAGTGAGATGCCCCGTTGACCCAGCAGCCCAGGGTCGGGGGCGGACCCCATGATCGCTCATGCAGGGCAGGAACACAAGAGAATGCCTGGCTGCACTCATAGGGCTGGCAGATGCAGCTGTCAATCACACAGAAAACAACATCATGACTGCAGACTGAATATATATTTGCTGCTATCATGGCCGACATAATGTTGACATGGCATGCATTCCCACAACACACACATTTGCCAGGGTAGTGATTTTATGGAATGCTTCACTCAAAGGTGAAATCATTCAGGATTCTGGTCACAAATCTGGCATTCAAATGACTGCGTTAAAGTATAGTGTACCTGAGCATTAGGTTGAGATTCACTGCTTTCCTCCTATATTCCAGTCAGAGCCATCTCTGTTCCAGTAAACATCCCCCTCTCCTCCTCCCTGCCTCCTTGTTGTCCTGTCTTATCACAAGCTAATGACTACACGGCCACACCAGCCAGAGGGAGGAGCCACAGTGTTCCTGGCTCTATTCACACCAGAGGGGCTCCCTCTACAGAGACCCCCGCCCACAAAGGCCGCTCTCATTCTCTCATTATCAACACCCATAATTGTTTGTGCTGCCTGATAATAGCTCTCAAAGCCTCTCCATATCAGCAATAACCTTCTGTCTGTAATGTATAGGAGGCCGCAGTGTATCCTCTCTCCGATTCAGAACCGTTTCCCCAAAGTGCTGAAGGACTTGGCTTTGGGCTCTGTCTGCTCTCTCTATGTAATCCGGTTTGGTGTTCTCTCTCACATTTCCGAGAAGAAGGAGCATTCTGTGTTCATTAATGCACTGTGATTGTGATTGTGTCAGAATGGTCTGGCCCTCAGGGGCCATCTGGGTCCCTCTATTTCCATATTGTTTATTAGTGGCTTTGTACATTAGCTGCATGGGTTTGCCATTCGCATTCCAAACCACGGGCACTGCACACCGATATTGTTGTCTTATTAATTACATTGCGGGGGTGTAATGAAAATATTCAGATACATCAGGCTTGCGGCCTTCAGTGCGGTGTTATATTATGTGAAGAAACGTTAGCCTTAATTAAACGACACACTTTTATTAACGTGGGCCTTTAAGAAATGAAAACGGACGAATCCCTTTTCAACTGCTGTAATTAGACAGACTGTAAGGATCATTAGTCAGTCACAAATTACCCGCTTACACTGGCTTCTAAATATTTGAGAGGCACTGCTTATAAATAGCGAGGGTATTGAAAGGATTTAACCTGAAAGCAGATGATTGTTTTTATAGTTATTGATGTGGAGCCATCAGACCAATGTTATTCTCCTGGTATTCACTCACAGCTGTAGAATACTGTCTGACTCCATGTTGGTTTGGCATTGAGAAGAGTTTACAATAAGCTTGTAATTACATCTATTAGGAATACTCTCTCTCCCCCCTCCCGCTCTCTCTTTTCTCTCTCAAACAGACCGACTAAATGTGTCTTCTGAGTCTCGACAGTGACATCAGCATGGCTGTTATCACTCTGAATATTGTTGGTCACCCAGCCAGACATTTCCAGCAGGGCTAATATTGGCTGCTGGACACTGGGCTGAGAAGAGAGGACAGGCTGTTGGTGTGACAAGGAGAGCAGCAGTGAACAGGTCTATTTGTGGCGTCTGTTAGGACTTTAGAGGAGCATTTCAACACTCTGAATAAGTGAAGACAATCTGGAGGCCATTCAAACTTCTCTACTCTCTGTTTAGACACTAACCAAACTATGGTGACAGCTCTGCCCACTGACTATTTCAATAACTCTGATGATAGGTGGGTGTAAACCCCTAAAATACTTTCAACAATGGGTATTGACAAGGTAACAAACACTATGGGTAGAATGGAACCTGTTTCTCAGCCATGCTGGTTTTTAGGCCTAGAGTAGACCTAGGCTTAATCTGTGTATTGGAAACTGGTAGTAAGCCTCTGTCTGTCTGGAGTGGAGTGAGGCTCACCCGCTTGTAGAGTATGTGTGAGCCCTGGCCTGGCTTAATCCCTGACCTTGTCCCTGACCTCTCCACATTCTTCACTCTCTCTATTACTCCACAGTTTCCAGGGCTGCCCCTGGCCTTGCTACTCCTGTGTGTGTGTGTGTGTGTGTGTGTGTGTGTGTGTGTGTGTGTGTGTGTGTGTGTGTGTGTGTGTGTGTGTGTGTGTGTGTGTGTGTGTGTGTGTGTGTGTGTGTGTGTGTGTGTGTGTGTGTGTTTGCGTGTGTGTATGTGCGTGTGCGTGTGAGTGAAAGACAGCGCTGTCAGAACAAATCAGGTCATAATTTATAAGTGTCTGTGTGCATCGCCTAAAGATGTAAGGTGCGGCTGGTCTTCCCTTCCATCACATATACTGTACATAGCACACACTGCGTGGTGTAGAAAGGCCTGCAGTCTGGACATTCCTCACATATCCCCTGCCTGCCCCTGCTGGTGTCCATCCAGACTGGATAGGCTGCTGACCACTCTCCCTGACACTGGCTGGCTGCTCACCGCACCCATAGTAAAGACAGAAAAACCTGCGCATGGTATTCATGGCACTATATGTTGCTCCCATGCTATTCCCCATCCACAAACATGGACAAGGTTTTCAGCTGCAATAGTCTTCATCAGAACACCATCATCAAGTTTGCTGACGACACCACGGGGGTAGAACTGATCACAGATGACGATGAGGCAGGGTAGAGGAGGGAGGTCAGAAAACTGGAAAATAAGGACATTTTTCAAGGAACAGAAACAAAACCTGGAATGAAAGTGATCCAACAGAACCATTATGTTTAAAAGCATGGGAACAGATTAATAACGTTATTTTACGTTCAAGGCACTTTTTTCTAGTCCCACAACAAAACGCAACAAAGTGCTTATGCAAAGCCCTCACTCTGTCACTTTCAAACGTATTCCAGTGTCTGCCTGCAAGCTGAAAGTTTTTGCCTGTGCGTGGTTAGGCTACCTGCCCCTCCCCCCTCTGAAGCATAGGCTACTGTACTGACAATACAGAAGGTAGGGAGAGAGATTTTTAATTAGCTAGCGAAGAATAGATTAACTTTTTCAAAGCTAGTTGAGGGTACTATAGGCCTAATTATCTCGTTTCATGTTGGATTTATTAACTACAAAAAGGTAAGATGTGTTTTTTATTCTGGTGCTGCTCTGCACACACAAGTTTGTTAGGTAGTTAGCTCAAGCTTGTTGGCTAGCTAGCTCAAAGGACATTCAAAGTTCCTCCATAGAAGCGGTTCATCCTAGGTATAATTCTGTGGACCTAATTTATATAATGCATGTCACAACAAGATGCCCAGAGCTTCAAGCCTTCTCCTCAACCCTCTCTCGCCACCTGCAAAATTCTGTCACATCTTGGGCCATAAACTACACTTGTCTGTCCATCATGCATGTAAAGAACTACCTTGCCTGCTCTATCCGCACTGATTGGTGTAGTAATTTAATGAGCTAAACGTAAAAAACAGTTTATTTCACAGGTTAAAAAAGTAACAGAAAGGAACGATATAAACCAATACTTGTTTTGGGTTCAAACCGCTTCAGGACTTTATTTTGCTGGTTGAAACTGTGGAACGAAACAAAATAATGGTGACATCCCAACACGCACACACGCTCACACGCTGCTGCTACGGTCTATTATCTGTCCTGTTGCCTAGTCACTTTACCCCATATCTATATGTACATAGCTACTACCTCAATTACCTCGTATCCCTGCACATCAACTCGGTACTGGTACTCCCTGTATATAGCCATGTAACTTTTACTAGTTATTGTTATTCATTATTCTCTGTGTATTTATTCCTTGCGTCACTTTTAAAAAATGTTAAAATGTATTTTGCATCTTTATGTTAACTGTGCATTGTTGGAAAAGAACCAGTAAGGAAGTGATGTAAGTAAGCACTAACACCAGTCTAAAGAACCAGTAAGGAAGTGATGTAAGTAAGCACTAACACCAGTCTAAAGGACCAGTAAGTAAGGGATGTAAGTAAGCACTAACACCAGTCTAAAGGACCAGTAAGTAAGTGATGTAAGTAAGCACTAACACCAGTCTAAAGGACCAGTATGTAAGTAAGCACTAACACCAGTCTAAAGAACCAGTAAGTAAGTGATGTAAGTAAGCATTAACACCAGTCTAAATGACCAGTAAGTAAGTGATGTAAGTAAGCACTAACACCAGTCTAAAGGACCAGTAAGTAAGTGATGTAAGTAAGCACTAACACCAGTCTAAAGGACCAGTAAGTAAGTGATGTAAGTAAGCACTAACACCAGTCTAAAGGACCAGTAAGTAAGTGATGTAAGTAAGCACTAACACCAGTCTAAAGGACCAGTAAGTAAGTGATGTAACTAAGCACTAACACCAGTCTAAAGGACCAGTAAGTAATCGATGTAAGTAAGCACTAACACCAGTCTAAAGGACCAGTAAGTAAGTGATGTAACTAAGCACTAACACCAGTCTAAAGGACCAGTAAGTAAGTGATGTAAGTAAGCACTAACACCAGTCTAAAGGACCAGTAAGTAAGGGATGTAAGTAAGCACTAACACCAGTCTAAAGGACCAGTAAGTAAGTGATGTAAGTAAGCACTAACACCAGTCTAAAGGACCAGTAAGTAAGTGATGTAAGTAAGCACTAACACCAGTCTAAAGGACCAGTAAGTAAGTGATGTAAGTAAGCACTAACACCAGTCTAAAGGACCAGTAAGTAAGCATTTCACTGTTAGTCTACACCTGTTGTTTACGAAGCATGTGACAATTTGATTTGAATGTACTGTTCCATAGTGGGGAGGCTTTTCTTTTACTATCCGTCTTTTTATGGCTCAGCATACAGACAGACACTCTTCCTGGCACATCAAACCTCCCAGACTCGGGACAGGTGGCCAGAGAGGAGGGGGGAGAAGAGGAGGATACTACCATTATAAAACAGACTATGTGACACCTCTGACCCCAAGCTACAGACCCCTGGCCCTTGACCTCAGAGGCACCTGCACAAGCTGGCCGTGAAATGTGGTCAACATGTTGCCTTTGACTGCTGTCCGCTGACTGGTAGGTCACCACTCAGGCCACTCTGGACACCGGAGCTCTCTGGGATGACCTCCAGAGACCAGGTGACTGAGCTGTCCATGACACCCTCAACACATCGACATGCTCTGTATGTGTACACAGACAGTACACCTGCAGTACTGGAGCAGTGTTTCACATGGACTACATGTAGCAGCAGTACCAGTCAAATTGGAATTGAAGTAGAATTTGGGGCTTAAACAACTATTTGGATTTGATAAGACATAGAACTGAATACTCCCTGAAGAGTCAATATAAAAATGGTTAAAACCAGTATTTCTATTTGTTTTAACACCAGTCTAAAGCCATTCATTTGAATATCAGGTTCCACATATCAAAATGAATAAATCCAAACAGAGAGGCCAATTCCATTGCCAAGAGACTCCCTGCTGTCTTTCTCATCCCGACTCATTTGGATGTGTGACTGGGAACGAATCAAAGAGAATTACTTTTTACTCAACTGACAGGCATCTCACACACAGATGCAAGCACACACACACGCGCACGCTCACACATGTATGCTCATGCTAACACACACAAGTACGCCCACACACACGTATACGTGGTACACCACTAGCTAATGTCTAGGCTGTAAGTGGAGCTTACGTGTTTCTCCAGCAGCAGTCTGATCCCCTGCTGATAGACAGTGTATTTACCTGGCAGACCTGTTGTCAGAGGTGGGAGGTCAGACACTCATGCTGAGCTGCACAGAGCTCCAGTTTCTCAATGACTTCTCTTCTCCTTCTTTCCTCTTTTCTCTTTTCAAGAGGTTACTCAGGCAAAAAGCAAGTTTGGATATAAAAAAAAAGATACAAATTGTATCACATAGCCTCTCCTCTTTGTAAAGATCTAATTTAACTGCACTGTATATACAAATATAAAATCAAATCAAATGTTATTAGTCACATGCGCCGAATACAATAGGTGCGGACCTTACAGTGAACTATGAATATGTAAAGTGTGTAAATATTATTTTTCCTATACATACACTGTAACTCTTATATTATTCTTTATTTTTAATTTAATGTAATATTGTATGTTGTTCTTGTCTATTAATGTTCTGTACTGAGTCATGTATTTGTATGTTTGATGTGAAGCCCAGGAAGAGTAGCTGCTGTATCTAAACTAAACTTCCAACCCAGTCCTCCATCTCTTTGATGTCAGGGTTGACGCCCATACACTGCTAACATGGTAAATTGCCTGTACTCATATCTGTGGCTACAGCCAGAGGGGCAGCTGTGCTCATGCATACTCACTCAAATCTCTCATGAGGAAGAGGCAACTTGTATATAGTCAAATAAAGAAACTTAGCAAACACGCAAAGATCAAACGCTTGAAGACCAAACTCTTCAAAATGACTTATTATTAGGTCCATTCCAGAACCTTGTGCCACAACTTCACGTTTCCTAAAGCCATCAAAACTGTTACCCGATGTCACCCTCTCATCTCAGACCAATGACAGACAGACTGTCACCAGCTGTAGCGTCTATGCAGTGGGCCCCTTCAGAGAGGGCGTGATTTTCCCTTTTTCCTGAGATGGATTACACACCATGCATTTTCTAGAGACTTTTGGCACCTCAGTGTGTTCCTGTTGGTGAAACGGAGCTGGTAGCTATGCCGAAGGTACCCACTTCCCTCCAATAGTGACAAATTCTTAAACCCCCCCCCCCCCCCCCACCCCATCTCGAGGTATCACAGTAGGCCCACATGCTCAGACAGGACACAAGCTAACTCTGACACTGCCATGTGGTCATGCTTTCATTTTGGTGTCACGCTGATGTCCCTCACTCAACACTAGAATGATCAGGCACCCTCTCATTGGAAGACGTTACTGGTTTTCCCTGCTATTCCTAAACACTGCTTCATGCAGCCACAAGAAGGGAATGGTAAAATTTTCTTGAAGGAGATGAAGTCGATGTCCCTTATTAATAAGCTAGATGAGATTTGAAGATCTCCAGTCATTGACCCCAACTCATTGCCTGTTACCAGCTCATTACAGCCATTGCTGACTGCTGTTGGTTAATTGAGTAAATTGTCTACCAGTGAACAGTGGGCTGATCAGTTCAGCTCTGAGCTCCCCTGGATGCTGTGGTTGTTAGAGCTGCTTCTCTTGACAAAACCAGCTTGGCCTCTCAGTGGCAAGATAACGATCTGTATGTCTGACAGGTGTGTCGAGATTAGAGAGGGCTGTTCCCTCACTCCTCCTGTACCCCCTTCCCCCATCCCTCGTACAGTAACACCCCCACCAACCTGCCTGGGCCTGGCCACTCTCAAGAAAGAAAGAGAACATGTTTGACATAATTAATTGGCTCTTTCTATAA
Organism: Oncorhynchus mykiss; assembly: GCF_013265735.2. Taxonomy (NCBI): domain Eukaryota; kingdom Metazoa; phylum Chordata; class Actinopteri; order Salmoniformes; family Salmonidae; genus Oncorhynchus; species Oncorhynchus mykiss. Next base: position 27,990,948 of record NC_048586.1, read on the forward strand.
AGTGAGTCAAAGAGATGAGGAGGGTTATCAGGCTGAAATAATGAACTTGGTCCGAATTCACTGACAGTTGGCTTCTCTCAAATAATTCACCTTTTTAAATTTTCTTCATTTATGCATTTGTGAAATGAATGGTGTAGGTCCGATACTGGGAAAACGAGAGCAATTGAATCAAATATGGCTAAAAAGGAATTGAATTCATTTGAACCTGAAGAGACGATCTTAGAATGATATATATTTTTATATAGATTATTCTATTATGAGGCTAATGTATTCCAATCAATTCCAAATAAAAGAGGAACTTATGAGTTTTAATAACGGCGAGGGGGGTTACACACATCTACTCAATTACCATCCATATAGTCTCATACCCATATCTTCTCATCAGAGTAATTAACGGGTTGTAAGAAGGGCTATTATGCCACTCAGTGAAAGACCTAGGTATCTCTGCCTGAAAAGGGATGAGTCAGAATGAGAATGAAAGGAGATCAGTTAGGTCGCTGATTTTAATCATTGGCTCTATTTTGTAATTCCCAGAATGATGTGTAAAACTGAAGTGATTTTGCCAATATATTTATTGAAAGACTTTCCAAGTATTTCTTTGTCCATCTTCCGTTTTAACTGTCGTTGATTCAAGATTCATAGGGTAAGTGTGTGTGTGTCTCTGTGTGAGTGTGCTATCACCATTAGCACAAATTATGCTCTTTGTTGAGTGGACAAAGGAGAGGTAATTGAATCCATCAGCACATTTACTGCTTGGTGTCTCTACCACAACCAGACAATATGCTGCTTGGAGTCTCTACCACAACCAGACAATATTCTGCTTGGAGCCTCTACCACAACCAGACAATATGCTGCTTGGAGCCTCTACCACAACCAGACAATATGCTGCTTGGAGCCTCTACCACAACCAGACAATATGCTGCTTGGTGTCTCTACCACAACCAGACAATATGCTGCTTGGAGTCTCTACCACAACCAGACAATATTCTGCTTGGAGCCTCTACCACAACCAGACAATATGCTGCTTGGAGTCTCTACCACAACCAGACAATATGCTAATTGGAGCCTCTACCACAACCAGACAATATGCTGCTTGGAGTCTCTACCACATCCAGACAATATGCTGCTTGGTGCCTCTACCACAACCAGACAATATGCTGCTTGGTGCCTCTACCACAACCAGACAATATGCTGCTTGGTGCCTCTACCACAACCAGACAAGATGCTGCTTGGTGCCTCTACCACAACCAGACAATATGCTGCTTGGAGTCTCTACCACAACCAGACAATATGCAGCTTGGTGCCTCTACCACAACCAGACAATATGCTGCTTGGTGCCTCTACCACAACCAGACAATATGCTGCTTGGAGTCTCTACCACAACCAGACAATATGCTGCTTGGTGCCTCTACCAAAACCAGACAATATGCTGCTTGGTGCCTCTACCACAACCAGACAATATGCTGCTTGGAGTCTCTACCACAACCAGACAATATGCTGCTTGGTGCCTCTACCACAACCAGACAATATGCTGCTTGGTGCCTCTACCACAACCAGACAATATGCTGCTTGGTGCCTCTACCACAACCAGACAATATGCTGCTTGGAGTCTCTACCACAACCAGACAATATGATGCTTGGAGTCTCTACCACAACCAGACAATATGCTGCTTGGAGTCTCTACCACAACCAGACAATATGCTGCTTGGAGTCTCTACCACAACCAGACAATATGATGCTTGGAGTCTCTACCACAACCAGACAATATGATGCTTGGAGTCTCTACCACAACCAGACAATATGCTGCTTGGAGTCTCTACCACAACCAGACAATATGCTGCTTGGAGTCTCTACCACAACCAGACAATATGCTGCTTGGAGTCTCTACCACAACCAGACAATATGCTGCTTGGAGTCTCTACCACAACCAGACAATATGCTGCTTGGTGCCTCTACCACAACCAGGCAATATGCTGCTTGGAGCCTCTACCACAACCAGACAATATGCTGCTTGGAGTCTCTACCACAACCAGACAATATGCTGCTTGGAGTCTCTACCACAACCAGACAATATGCTGCTTGGAGTCTCTACCACAACCAGACAATATGCTGCTTGGAGTCTCTACCACAACCAGACAATATGCTGCTTGGTGCCTCTACCACAACCAGACAATATGCTGCTTGGTGCCTCTACCACAACCAGACAATATGCTGCTTGGAGTCTCTACCACAACCAGACAATATGCTGCTTGGAGTCTCTACCACAACCAGACAATATGCTGCTTGGAGTCTCTACCACAACCAGACAATATGCTGCTTGGAGTCTCTACCACAACCAGACAATATGCTGCTTGGTGCCTCTACCACAACCAGGCAATATGCTGCTTGGTGCCTCTACCACAACCAGACAATATGCTGCTTGGTGCCTCTACCACAACCAGACAATATGCTGCTTGGTGCCTCTACCACAACCAGACAATATGCTTGGAGTCTCTACCACAACCAGACAATATGCTGCTTGGAGTCTCTACCATAACCAGACAATATGCTGCTTGGAGCCTCTACCACAACCAGACAATATGCTGATTGGAGTCTCTACCACAACCAGACAATATGCTGCTTGGAGTCTCTACCACAACCAGACAATATGCTGCTTGGAGTCTCTACCACAACCAGACAATATGCTGCTTGGAGTCTCTACCACAACCAGACAATATGCTGCTTGGAGTCTCTACCACAACCAGACAATATGCTGCTTGGAGTCTCTACCACAACCAGACAATATGCTGCTTGGAGTCTCTACCACAACCAGACAATATGCTGCTTGGAGTCTCTACCACAACCAGACAATATGCTGCTTGGAGTCTCTACTACAACCAGGCAATATGATGCGTTAGTGAAAAGGATTCAGTACATTTATAATTCTGAAATACCCGTAAATTCTCTCACCTACCCTATCTGAATAATGAAAATGAACCTTGTAATGAATAATCAATCAATCTGTGTTGTCTGCCTGACATTCTTAGCTTTTTCTTGTCCCTTCAAAAATGGAAAACGACAAAATACACCAAATACAAGCATTGCAAGAAGTTCTCCCCGTCTTTTGTTTTTTAAACATTTTATTTTCAATGAACTGCAATCTGGCACTCACTCTGGCTTCTGAGACTAAGAACAGGCCTCTTTTGTAGAGATTCAACCCCAGTCTGTTACCGTGACTCCATGGGGAGACCCAGTGCTCTCTAGGGGCCCTGCAGAGGCCCCTGGACTAATCAACCAGGACCCAATGGAGGGAATACCCTAACACCCCCTCTCTCCCTGAGGACCACACCAATAACTAAAATTCAATGTTCACTAAAGAGTTCAGAGCTTGTTAAATAGTCTCATTAAGTAGGATGGATTGGCCATTATAGGTCAGCAGACATGACACCTAAAACAGTTGGTCCCTTAGTTTCTCTCATAGATGACTCCTAATGGTGACTCAGTCTACCATGACTCCCTAATGTCTTCTTGATGTGTCATTAACATTTATTACACTGTCGAGATACGGGGTCGACATGCACACACACACATACACACACATTTAACATTCTTACAAATACACCCCATGCATGAAGGTCCTGATATATATGGACACGGATAGTCCAATCAGAAGGGAGGTTATTGATGATGTCAGAGGTTTGTTCAGGGTTGTTTTTAAACGGTTAGTGAACACACACACACACACACACAATCAATGGATATGGACTATGAGCATTGATGTATCGTATTGGTGGTCTGTGACACTGTATGTCTCTGTGATTTATTCATCCTGTGTGTTTTCCCCAGACCAGCCCTAAGACCCCCAGGATACCCCTGAGAGTTTGTGTGTGTTGATGGTACGCTGCTCTTCACAGCTCTAAATCACATTCTTTCCCTCCTCCTTAACAAATTAGAAGCAGAGCTTTGTCTTGAAAGTCTGCAGAGAGAGAGAGAGAGAGGGAATGAGAGAGAGAGAGAGAGAGGGAATGAGAGAGAGAGCCAGAGTGTGGGTGAGAGAGCGAGCCAGAGTGTGTGTGTGAGAGAGAGAGAGAGAGAGAGAGAGAGAGAGAAGGAGAGAGAGAGAGAGAGAGAGAGTAGCAGAGGACTAACATGTTGGAGCTGACCAAGCACAATAGATCTCCAAAGAACCTCCACTCCAATATTTTTGTCTTCTCACATGGCTTATCTTTTCAGATACATCATCACCCCAACAGGGTCATTCGCCACTGTAAAGCCCTATCAACCTAACTGCAATCCATCCAAGGACATTGCTTATTTTATTCAGGGGAAGTCCTTAGAAGTCCTGAGAACTTACAGTATATGTTCCCCTTCCTGTGCTGTCTACGCTGGTCCACTCTGTAAAAATAAGTTATTGGTTATGGTGTCCTCTGCCAAACCAGGGACAGCAACAACATAAATCCAGACTCATAATGCATTAGTCTTCGGCTCACATCGGAGCCAGTGAATGGAGCTCTGCTCTATGGAAGTGGCGATTGCTAAGAGAAGATAAATTATAAATCGCTCCATGCTATTGTGTATTGTCATGGTGAGAGGCTGCATAGTGCATTGGCTATGTCATTCTCAGACCCTTTGGTGTGAAATCTGAAGTTTGGGGCGCTAATATGACAGCTATGGCCGAAGCAGTGTTGGTGTAACCAATGTCCTGATGTCCACTGACTGGCTGAACACGCATCCAGAAGCAGTGTTGGTGTAACCAATGTCCTGATGTCCACTGATTGGCTGAACACGCATCCAGAAGCAGTGTTGGTGTAACCAATGTCCTGATGTCCACTGACTGGCTGAACACGCATCCAGAAGCAGTGTTGGTGTAACCAATGTCCTGATGTCCACTGATTGGCTGAACACGGCATCCAGAAGCTGTGTTGGTGTAACCAATGTCCTGATGTCCACTAGTTGGCTGAACACGCATCCAGAAGCAGTGTAGGTGTAACCAATGTCCTGATGTCCACTGATTGGCTGAACACGCATCCAGAAGCAGTGTTGGTGTAACCAATGTCCTGATGTCCACTGATTGGCTGAACACGCATCCAGAAGCAGTGTTGGTGTAACCAATGTCCTGATGTCCACTGACTGGCTGAACCCGCATCCAGAAGCAGTGTTGGTGTAACCAATGTCCTGATGTCCACTGATTGGCTGAACACGCATCCAGAAGCAGTGTTGGTGTAACCAATGTCCTGATGTCCACTGACTGGCTGAACACGCATCCAGAAGCAGTGTTGGTGTAACCAATGTCCTGATGTCCACTGATTGGCTGAACACGGCATCCAGAAGCTGTGTTGGTGTAACCAATGTCCTGATGTCCACTAGTTGGCTGAACACGCATCCAGAAGCAGTGTAGGTGTAACCAATGTCCTGATGTCCACTGATTGGCTGAACACGCATCCAGAAGCAGTGTTGGTGTAACCAATGTCCTGATGTCCACTGATTGGCTGAACACGCATCCAGAAGCAGTGTTGGTGTAACCAATGTCCTGATGTCCACGGATTGGCTGAACACGCATCCAGAAGCAGTGTTGGTGTAACCAATGTCCTGATGTCCACTGATTGGCTGAACACGGCATCCAGAAGCTGTGTTGGTGTAACCAATGTCCTGATGTCCACTGACTGGCTGAACCCGCATCCAGAAGCAGTGTTGGTGTAACCAATGTCCTGATGTCCACTGATTGGCTGAACACGGCATCCAGAAGCAGTGTTGGTGTAACCAATGTCCTGATGTCCACTGATTGGCTGAACACGGCATCCAGAAGCAGTGTTGGTGTAACCAATGTCCTGATGTCCACTGATTGGCTGAACACGCATCCAGAAGCAGTGTTGGTGTAACCAATGTCCTGATGTCCACTGATTGGCTGAACACGCATCCAGAAGCAGTGTTGGTGTAACCAATGTCCTGATGTCCACTGATTGGCTGAACACGGCATCCAGAAGCAGTGTTGGTGTAACCAATGTCCTGATGTCCACTGATTGGCTGAACACGCATCCAGAAGCAGTGTTGGTGTAACCAATGTCCTGATGTCCACTGATTGGCTGAACACGGCATCCAGAAGCAGTGTTGGTGTAACCAATGTCCTGATGTCCACTGATTGGCTGAACACGCATCCAGAAGCAGTGTTGGTGTAACCAATGTCCTGATGTCCACTGATTGGCTGAACACGGCATCCAGAAGCAGTGTTGGTGTAACCAATGTCCTGATGTCCACTGATTGGCTGAACACGGCATCCAGAAGCAGTGTTGGTGTAACCAATGTCCTGATGTCCACTGATTGGCTGAACACGCATCCAGAAGCAGTGTTGGTGTAACCAATGTCCTGATGTCCACGGATTGGCTGAACACGGCATCCAGAAGCAGTGTTGGTGTAACCAATGTCCTGATGTCCACTGATTGGCTGAACCCGCATCCAGAAGCAGTGTTGGTGTAACCAATGTCCTGATGTCCACTGATTGGCTGAACACGGCATCCAGAAGCAGTGTTGGTGTAACCAATGTCCTGATGTCCACTGATTGGCTGAACACGGCATCCAGAAGCAGTGTTGGTGTAACCAATGTCCTGATGTCCACTGATTGGCTGAACACGGCATCCAGAAGCAGTGTTGGTGTAACCAATGTCCTGATGTCCACTGATTGGCTGAACCCGCATCCAGAAGCAGTGTTGGTGTAACCAATGTCCTGATGTCCACTGATTGGCTGAACACGCATCCAGAAGCAGTGTTGGTGTAACCAATGTCCTGATGTCCACTGATTGGCTGAACACGGCATCCAGAAGCAGTGTTGGTGTAACCAATGTCCTGATGTCCACTGATTGGCTGAACACGCATCCAGAAGCAGTGTTGGTGTAACCAATGTCCTGATGTCCACTGATTGGCTGAACCCGCATCCAGAAGCAGTGTTGGTGTAACCAATGTCCTGATGTCCACTGACTGGCTGAACCCGCATCCAGAAGCAGTGTTGGTGTAACCAATGTCCTGATGTCCACTGATTGGCTGAACACGGCATCCAGAAGCAGTGTTGGTGTAACCAATGTCCTGATGTCCACTGATTGGCTGAACACGCATCCAGAAGCAGTGTTGGTGTAACCAATGTCCTGATGTCCACTGATTGGCTGAACACGCATCCAGAAGCAGTGTTGGTGTAACCAATGTCCTGATGTCCACTGATTGGCTGAACACGCATCCAGAAGCAGTGTTGGTGTAACCAATGTCCTGATGTCCACTGATTGGCTGAACACGGCATCCAGAAGCAGTGTAGGTGTAACCAATGTCCTGATGTCCACTGATTGGCTGAACACGCATCCAGAAGCAGTGTAGGTGTAACCAATGTCCTGATGTCCACTGATTGGCTGAACACGCATCCAGAAGCAGTGTTGGTGTAACCAATGTCCTGATGTCCACTGATTGGCTGAACACGCATCCAGAAGCAGCACTAACAAGACAGAGAACACATTGAACTCGAAATTAACCGTTCAAAAACATACCTCTCTCATTTCTAAACAGAGACCTTGTTCTAGACAATATTGTAACGAAATAACATTTCAAAAGTAACATTAGGAGTATTCAAGTACAAGAAGTGTCGAGAATGTAATTCCAGTCCTAACTCAGAAATGTAGAATGGCTCCGATTATATTTGTCCACGCAAATCAAGACTTGTGCCACTGTGCCAGGCATTTTCCTTTGGTACAGTTGTCCTCAAGGGGAAGAAGACCTCCCAACACAGAGAAAGAGAAAAAGAGAGAGAGATTTTCAGCTGCTGTCAGCGACGCTGTGCCAAGCCTATAAAACAGTACACATCTGCTAATTACACAGACTGCTTCTGTTCACCAGCTCTCAGATTAACATAGCTTGGAAGTGCTTACAAGAAACAACAAATCAATGAAGGGATACAACTATTTTTTGGACAAAGAAAACATTTTTGTTGTTGTTGAAAAAGTCATCAAATGTATTCTAGGTTATGATCATGTGCTTATTGTGTCATATGTCCTATATGTGTGCAGAGAATACATTTAGGTATTAGACTAGAATGATGTAAACATTTGGAGCTGCAACATTAACATACAGTGGATACATTGTCTGTGTTACATTTCATTTTTATATAATATATATATTTTTTACATTCCAAAAACAAAACGTATATATACAAACGACAATTTACAGACACTCAAACAATTCCTACATCTCATCTGCCCAGACCCACCTGCTCATACCCCCATCCCTAGTGTTGTCATATTTATGAAAGATTTTTAACCATGCATTGTGAAATTATAATTTAACTCAATTCATATGGTTGGATAGTGACAACATTTCATTGTTTCACCAACAAACATAGATCTGGGAGGATTAAATAGGTGGAAGCAGCATGGTGGCATTTCTACCAAGCCAATCAGAAGGTAAAATGATGCTATTACTACAATGTTGATTTCTATCCACTCCTTTCAGGTCTAAAGTAGTGCCTATGGGTGTAAGGGCTGGGGGTCGGTTTGGAATTTAGCACTAAGCATCTATGACGTAGAGGTGTCTTTTCTTTATATTATTATAAGGACAAATGTGATTAGGGTAATTACATTGACGCAATAGCAGACTGACAGCCCTACTTCTATGTATTATGTGTCAGTATATTTAGGACAAATCTTCAGATATGCTTCATCGTGTGGCACCCAGTTATTTACTCCTATTTCAAAAGGAAGCTCTGAAAATGAAGTAACACTGTTTGCCTGTCAGCCTGTACATCGTTCCTCCTCAGGTAGTCATGTAACCAACCTGCACCACGGACCCCATAACAAAAGAGCTGTGTTTCCACCACACACACCCACGCACACACGCACACAAACACACACACCCCCACGCACACACACACACTGTGCCAGTTAGAGAGGCCTTCTCTCCACGCAGGTTTGCCTTCTAATCGGGGGTGTCAGAAAAAGTGAGAGCATCTCACAGGAGACACAGGCTGCACACCGCACCTCGTGCTCACGGCTTTAACTCTGTATATGAGCAGCCGAGTGTCGCAGAGAAGAGCTACCTGTCAATCTGGAGGCACCCGCCTGTGTAAGGCTGGCTGTACCGGAGGAGGAAAAGACCATGTGCTCTGAGATCGTTTACACACTCCAGTGAGAGAGACTGGTACGTCTGCAGCTGGTACAGATTGTTATGTGTGTGTTCTGAAGGGTAGGAATCATTTGCAGTAGGAATATCTGTTACCTATGCAGCAGTAGCAGCCACGGTTGGTCTAGTTCTGTCCCTGTTCTGAATCAGCTAGCTAGGCCATGGAGGTCCTTCCTGGTTCAATGTTACAAGACTTCTAAATAAAGTAGAAACATAACAAGAGAGAAGAGTTCAAGTTGGATGGAGAGATTCACCACATGTCCTCAGGGACAGCAGAGCAACAAACAGTTCTCATCATTACTGAAATTAACAAGACAATAATAGATGTGCTTACATTTAAATCAATAGTTGTTGTGTGACCAATCTCCAAGCTCTACACACACAATCATGATTTCCCCATTACCCATGGTCTTATAAGTGTGTTTCAGTCATCAGTCATCACCCAAAAAGACAGCACCAGTATAACTGTATTATGTTGTCGTTCAAAACAGAATGCTGCGAATCAAAGCTCTTGAATGGTCGGGCATTTTGTACAAGCTATCTGATCAAATGCCTTGTTATTGGCAACATCTGTTGAAGGGTGTATTTCTTAGGTATGATCAGGCACAAAGATTATCCGATTTGTTTAAAATTTAGGCTACCTCATTGTAATAATCCGTACATTCTGTGAGTCAAGGTACAGATCAAGCCTAGTTAGCAGACAGATCTCCCCATCTATCCATCCATCCATATCCGGAGAAAATGATTGACAGGTTGGGGCTTTATTTCCCTGGTGGTACCCCTCCAATCCCCCCATCCTTCTCTATACTCTCAACGTCTCCCTCTCACTACAGCCTTATCTCATCTCTGTGCCCTGTTCATAAGGTTTATCTTTTTAATTATGTCAAAGCTAACCGGCTGAAGAGGCTTGCTGAGGGCCTATCAGTGGCCTGGTCTCTGACCTCTCTGTCTGTTCTCACCCCCAGTCTCCTGGCACTGCTGTTTTTACACATACAGAGCAGCACCTTTGTTATGGAAGATCTATTGACTGGAGATGATCACCTGTCTCTGTCACAACCTCAATTATATAGATTCTCTCACTCCTATCTCGCCAAAAATTCTTAATTGTTCATTTCTCAGAAGGGTGTAGACAGCGTTTCAACCAACGAGGTGTGGTCAAGGTGCAGCCAAAAATCACAAGAACATCAGTAAAGATTGTCAGGACTCTCAGGCTCACTATTAGAAGCTGTTGTTTTCATTAAAAGTGTTATTACACAAGTGTGTGCTACTTGAGGCATTGGGAGGGAGCTCACGGCTCACGGTTCACAGTTCACAGTTCACAACTCACAGTTCACAGTTCACAGCTCAACATCAGTCAATCTGTTCCCTTCAGATACCTTACATTTATGCGGTCAAGTTGTGGCTGCGGTGACACCTGGTTGGTGTAAGGGGATCTAGAGCAGGAACTCTGACTCAGACCCTGTAAATGTGGGCCGTCCCACACATACAGAACATACGTTACCATAACAAACACACCCACATAACAACTAGTTCCTGGAAAACGTTACCTATTTTGACCGTGTTAATTTCCCTCTCAGCCTGATGATTTGTGTGACCTGCAAAAGGTGTTTGAGCGCCAAGTGAGAGTTGAGGCCTAACTGCTTGCCCATATGTTTAGTTTCAAGGCCTTTTGCACTCACTGGCTCAATGTTTTATTGCCCTCAGCCTCATTGAAAAACTCACAACACTGACAACGATGTAACATGACATCACTGTTGAACCAGTGCTCTCAGGGCAGCCAGGGTCAATTGCAATAGCTGCAAAGGGAACATCTAAAACCCCTCGGGCCCCCAGGCCAAGACCAGTGGATCTCCTGAGGGTACAGAGGCACCCACGGGGCTTAATGTCCGGGGTTTAGGAACACTGCTGGGACTCCATGGGGCTTCCAGGAGAACACAAATCACAACCTACTCTATAGCCCTGTCTGTCACAGAGTTCCTACAATCCTCTTCAGACAATATCAACAGATAATATAAACATAATAATGTTAATGGATATATATATATATATACATAGCACATTTCCACCAGATGTTCAAAGTGCTTTACATTTTCTGGGGGAAACTCCCCTCATCCATTCCCAACATGAAGCCTATAATCTACCGATGCACATATGGTCATGACTCCATGGCTGTAATATTTGTTTATAATAGTATATGACCTTTCAAAATCCACTGTAAGCCTTTCAGCACGTTTTTTTTAGCTTCAATATTTTGTGTACAACACCATATCTGTAGTCGATAGCGCACCATAGTTGCACACAATATAAGGGATGAATGTGGAAAGTAATTGATTTGACTTTGGCAGCGAGAGATACCCCAGAGGTTTGAACCTGAACGGAGGAGGAGCAGCCATGTGGTATGTAATCACTTGGTATCCATGACACCACAGACAAAAAAAACTCTTAATAACCCTAATCTCCATTATCAGAGGGTCTGTGTGTGTGTGTGTGTGTGTGTGTGGACACAGGAAGGCTAAGTAAATGCAGCTCTTTTATGGAAGCTAGTTATAGTTTTTTCTGGAGGATTATGGGAGATTAAGCCGTGTTAAAGGTAGACTCAGCGATATGACGTAGAAAGTAAACAGCATAATGGGTCAATTTTCGCAACAGCTAAGAGTGTTGAAGCGCGAGATTCAACTTCTCTGCTGTTTTGGTCCCGTAGCTACCACGCTGCAACAGTATGAAGCGAACCTGTGCACATGAGCAGATACTGTGTGTGACTGTGTGAGAGTGAAGTCTAGAATCTCACTCATCTCAATATCTGTGATGCTGCTCGTGGCAATGTCATTTCACTGAGTCTACATTTAAAAGTTCAGGAATACCAAGATATTCATGAATGCAGGACATACACACTGCATGTCTATCTGTGTGTGGGTAACTAAGTAATAGCATGGTAACGCTAAGTGAGAAAGAAGACCACTACCTCAATATTAACATTGTCCATATTTTTCATTTAGAGCTATTAAGAAAATATAACTATGACTTTGTTAACAAAATGTTGCACTGTAAGTTGCAGCAGGCCTCTGCTAGAGTGGATCCTGGCTGCTCCTCTCTGCTGTGGGTTAGCTCATCCCATGACCTACGGCCCACACACCACATACGCTCATGTATGGCTGCTTTAGTACCTCTGCTAGGCTGTGATATGTCGGACCACACACACAGTCTCACACACAGCTAAGTGGATTACACACTGATGATTTGTGTTTGACCAAAAGCATTTAGTCTCGGAGCGCACAGCAATTCAAACCCAGGATTAGGATTATAGCATGTCATCCGTTTGGTCAGCAACCATGGCTAATGGTGGGGGTGATTTAGCATGTCATATGTGTCTGTCAGCGTGTAAACTAACAGGATGGGATAGATAGAGACTGTGTACTGTCTGTAATGTATGAGAGAGAGAAATATGAACTCAGTCTGAGGGAGGTTGAATTGAAGTGCTCTGGTCTTCAGCTCAAATTGACACCAGATGTAATGACGTGCCGCAAAGACAGTCAGTATGAAGAACTCATAAACTCAGCAAAAAAAAGAAACGTCCTCTCACTGTCAACTGCGTTTATTATCAGCAAACTTAACATGTGTAAATATTTGTATGAACATTACAAGATTCAATAACTGAGACATAAACTGAACAAGTTCCACAGACATGTGACTAAAATAAATGGAATAATGTGTCCCTGAACAAAGGGGGGGTCAAAATCAAAAGTAACAGTCAGTATCTGGTGTGGCCACCAGCTGCATTAAGTAATGCAGTGCATCTCCTCCTCATGGACTGCATCAGATTTGCCAGTTCTTGCTGTGAGATGTTACCCCACTCTTCCACCAAGGCACCTGTAAGTTCCCGGACATTTCTGGGGGGGAATGGCCGTAGCCCTCACCCTCCAATCCAACAGGTCCCAGACGTGCTCAATGGGATTGAGATCGGGCTCTTAGCTTGCCATGGCAGAACACTGACATTCCTGTCTTGCAGGAAATCACGCACAGAACAAGCAGTATGGCTGGTGGCATTGTCATGCTGGAGGGTCATGTCAGGATGAGCCTGCAGGAAGGGTACCACATGAGGGAGGAGGATGTCTTCACTGTAACGCACAGCGTTGAGATTGACTGCAATGACAACAAGCTCAGTCCATTGATGCTGTGACACGCCGCCCCAGACAATGACGGACCCTCCACCTCCAAATCGAGCCCGCTCCAGAGAACAAGCCTCGGGGGAAGGCTCATTCCTTCGATGATACACGCAAATCCGACTATCACCCCTGGTGAGACAAAACCATGACTCGTCAGTGAAGAGCCCTTTTTGCCAGTCCTGTCTGGTCAAGCGTCTGTGGGTTTGTGCCCATAGGCGATGTTGTTGCCGGTGATGTCTGGTGAGGACCTGCTTTACAACATGCCTACAAGCCATCAGTCCAGCCTCTCTTAGCCTATTGCGAACAGTCTGAGAACAGATGGAGGGATTGTGCGTTTCTGATGTAACTCGGGCAGTTGTTGCTGCCATCCTGTATCTGTCCCGCAGGTGTGATATTCGGATGTACCGATCCTGTGCAGGTGTTGTTACACGTGGTCTGCCACTGCGAGGACGATCATCTGTCCGTCCTGTCTCCCTGTAGCGCTGTCTTTGGTGTCTCACAGTATGGACATTGCAATTTATTGCCTTGGCCACATGTGCAGTCCTCATGCCTCCTTGCAGCATGCCTAAGGCACATTCACGCAGATGAGCAGGGACCCTGGGCATCTTTCTTTTAGTGTTTTTCAGAGTCAGTAGAAAGGCCTCTTTAGTGTCCTAAGTTTTCATAACTGTGACCTTAATTGCCTACCATCTGTAAGCTATTAGTGTCTAACGACCGTTCCACAGGTGCATGTTTATTAATTGTTTATGGTTCATTGAACAAGGATGGGAAACAGTGTTTAAACCCTTTACAATGGGGATCTGTGAAGTTCTTTGGATTTTTACAGATTATCTTTGAAAGACAGGGTCCTGAAAAAGGGACGTTTCTTTTTTTGCTGAGTTTACATGTACACTCTTAGAAAAAGGGAAAAAAAATCATTTGAAATGTTGTTGTAATTCTAGTTTGTCATGTGTGGTTGCAATATCCCTTCTCATGTGGATCTATTGGGCTTGAAGACAAGCTTTGTAACCACAACCCTGCATGCTACCCATGCCTTTCCTACAATGGAGAGCTTTATTTTCCTTTGAAAATGTAGTTTGGATCTTTCCTGAGGGAGATGTCGTATCACCAAGGGGACCATGACAGTGCTTTGAATCTTGCGAAAATTCTGTTTGACCCCGTGACAGAATCACTGTAGAGTCTGTGTAAGTGCAGGAAATCACTGTATGATGACAATGCCATATGTGATTAGACATAAACTCACTGTCTCTGAGCTACAGAATACAGCCTTTGTCCTCAGATAGTAACATTATTGACTGTTATAATGGTGGTATGCCTCACTTGAAAAGGGGATTTTAGTAAAGTATTTATATAATTATATTTATATAATTATAAATAATCATTAGTGTTAGTGTGAATGTTTTGATTGTGAATGTTTTGTGTATGATTGGTTTCCCATCTTAAATACATTCAATAAAAACATAGATTTGCATAATTAATTATATTATATGTGTAAATGTGTGTGTGTGTGTACATATGTGCATGTGTGAACCAAGTGTGGCTGGACAGCCACTTCCCCCCAAACTGTTAACCTTGGTCTTGATCTTAGTCAAAGTAGCCTGTTGGCCTCTAGCAACTGTGTTTCCATGGAGACTCGGGGATTCACATCCAGCACAATACACAGACCCTCATGTGTGACGCCGATATTGTTCCTCTCACACAAAGTGCTCACTTTGATGTGCGGTCCTCTTTGCTCAGTGTCAGTCTCAAAACAAACTGGGCTCTCCATGCTACGCTGAGACCCAGCTATCACCATGTTTTGTGAATGGGACCTTACCTTAATAAAGATAATTCATTCGATATTAAGGGCTGATTCTCTGTGAAATGTTAGGGTGGATTTAAAAAACACACCAAAGAGCTACCCAACTTTGATCATCATCTACGTTGATTTGTGTTGGGCAAACACATTCAATTCATTCAAAGACCTCTGATTGGTTTCAGCTATAGGGGTGGAGTAGCTAGGGCCCCCTTTTCCCTACATCGTTCCAGATGCGACCCAGTTGTCATGACAACATGGTGCCACATACAGGAAAGCCTTTGATTGACAGAAATGCTCCCTGCCAACGGCAGTTAGCGGCCACAAAACAATACAGGGAGGAAGTCAGCCATTAGTCTGGTTACAAGTCTTTAACCTCTCCTTGATCTCTCCAGGGATGCAATGTTTAGATCTAGCTATGCCTGTGTGTGTGTCAAGAGCAACACATTTTGGTAAGCTATATTATATGACAGCAGCCCATTCACCAGAGTGGATGTGTAATTTATGGATAATGATGATGACAGTGAGGGGAAAGAGAGGGAGGAGGGGGAGGATGACTTAAGATATTTCAATCCACACCATTGGAAAATATATGCTTTCAATATACGTTATATTATTTTATATATTTACAGAAAAATATATAAAAAAGTGGAACAGGGTAGTATGATTTATCTAAGCTCATTTTTTTGTGTAGCCCTGAACAAATGTGACATTTTAAATAAATTAAATGACCTTTCTATACATAGGCCTATATAAATCTATAATAAAAACTAGATCTAAAGGGAAACAATAACACACACGAACTTGACCACAAAGCAATTGAGTATGATACAGATCAAGGTTGGTGTAATAATCCTGTAATTTTGTGCCCCCTTCTGGTCATTCGGGTCCCATTCACAAAACATGGTGATAGCAAAATGAATCACTATAATAGTAATGGAAGACCATAACATGTATCAACAGATGTGGCATATCGTAAGACAACCACACTTGTATCATCCCAACAATGTGTTCATTTTGTGCTCAGATATTTTTGCAGTTGACTTAAAAGCCCTTGTATCCATAGCATAATGAAATGAAAACAATTAGTTGATTTCAGAACTAAACATCAACCTATAAATGTCCCACTTGACAAGGCCAGTTTTCATAATTTCACTCCCTTGGTTCAAGGCCTCCTAGGAGTCTTTGAAGAGAAGCTGACTAAGCAAAGCCATTAAATTCCATATCTGTAAATATGATATGCCACAAAACTCCATTATTACCTGTGCTGTCCCTGCTACAGAGCTGGTAGGTAGGGAAGAGTGGATCGAGACACTGGTGAAATAGTGTGATTGTGATTGATGGCTTCCCATTAGATAGTGTGTTATCGCTGCAGGTGGAGAGAACTATCCAGCCACTGGGTTATAACACAACACATTACCCGCTACAGTCTCCAGCAGCCTCAGATGTTTAAATAAAATATAGACCCTATCTATCATGAGATCCTTATTCCCTGCTCCAGGCACTCTGACTAGCTGATTTCACGTCAACCTTGATTTGCACAACATTCCCACTCAAGAAACACATCTAGTATTCATATTATCTAGCTGGAGTTTCAGTTCCCTGCAGGAGCTCTCAGCAATGTACTGTAGCTCTCTGTTCAATCATCTCAGTCGTGGATAATATCTGGTGTAGCCTAGCAATTGTCAATTTTTTTTATTTTTCTTCCTGGTGCTCCCGGTCAAAGTGATAGACTGTGTCCTGCATTTCCTCAACAAATGATCTCGCCCTCGATGGCAGACCTTGACCACAGAGAAATCAATATCTCACCATTAAAATCTATCAGAGTTAGGGCAGCAGCTGTGAGAGGTTCCACTATCGCATGGCCACAACATTAAAATCTTACACTGGCCGTACATGAGTAATCAATATACAGTAGTTCACAGATCATTTGTGGTCACTTTCGCAGCCGTGATGTATGTCTGTGGAGCCCGTGATTCATGTGACACCGTTTAACAGGATTCTGCTCCGATTTAGATGGTCATTCCTCAGAGACATACAGGCGACGTGGCAGTGGAGCCCACACACTTTCAATTTCACTGAGACATTATGGATTTTGTGCCCTGCCATGTGTGAAAACACCTCAGTGTGCAAGGTTAAATCTTGTCCTACAGTTTTCAAGTGATGAGAAAATGCAACAACCAGTTAACAGCAGTCTTGCTTTAAGGGGTGTTGGACACAACTGTACCACACTGGATCAGTGTAATATGGTACTACTGGGTTCAATACCAGCTACACTGGTGTCAGAAGTGGGAATAGCTAATATGTGGGCAATGTAAGGTGAAGGTTTCAAAGGAACGTGTTATGACAACATCTCTCTGCTACTCACTATCCACTACCATGCTAAGGAGCCTGTTGAATGGTTGGGAAAAGAGCCATCTTACTTTTTCCTTGCAGTGTATCAGATTGCTCTCAAACTTGCCTCCTGACCCTGAGTCTCTGAGAGGAGATAATTACTTGTCAGGAATAAATAGATATTAATGAATTCATTAGCAGGAGGGAGTTTAGCTTTCACAGCACCACTTTCTGCTATGACACATCACATCTATTGTTTTAGCTAGTAAGCCTTGAACAATAACATGCACACAGTAAATTGCCTCATACAGGTTTTACTTTATACAGTAAAACCCAAGAAAAAGACATCCATACATGCTGGAATTTAGCAACCATGCAAACAAAGGACTCAACTCCAGATTATTCCTTTTGTATGTCTATATAAGCCTGTTATTGTGGGAGGCTGGTGAAGACAGGAGACATCCATCCACATTAGCAGAATACACCAATTAGATTGGCCAGCCTTGCCATAGCAGGCACTGTATATTTGGACTGCAGCACTGGTACAGTATTTTCACGTCAATACACATTCATCTAACCATGTAGAAGAGCCTAAGCATCATGATCAAGTGTTTCTGTCAGAGATGAAAACATCCCAGCTCAACCAGATAAACCCTCCACTTCCTGAAGAGATGCATGAAATAAAACCCGTTCAATCATATTTCTAGAAAAATTCACCATAGCTTTAACGCTGACATGCTAGGACATTCAAGTTAGTTATCGTAATATTGATCTCGGTCTTCCCTATGCAGTCATTGGCAGGTTGTTCGCATTACCATATCCAGTCAAACTAATATTTTACAAAAACACTGCAGACACTTATTTCTAAAAACATCTAATTCAACCCTTCATGTTACATATTGAATGTTAAGGTTTTCCAAAAGTATTATGAAAAAAATAATAATAATAATTAAAGATATAGGAAGCCATCCCTTATTAAATTGCTCTCTATTTCGAATAAGACTTGGAAACGAGAAGTGAGGTTCCTCAACTCTAATTCCAATACAACTGCATACAGGAATGTAACACTTTATTATATCCGTTTAGCGAATCAAATGTTCCATTTTTTTTAATGCAGAAGTCAGTTCAATTATTGTCTGTGTGCTCAACGTGCAGTTTTTCTAGAGATACATCAGATCAAGCCCAAACTGTGCGATGTAGTAAGGAGTTATAGTTTCCAACAGGCAAATATTCTACATAGATTAATGCAGAAACTTGGTAATTAACAACAATGACCCATTCCACACCTACTTGTCAGGTTTGTGTGTTTATTTTACCCCCGCTATGCTAGTGTGGGGCAGACACGGAGGGAGAATGGCGATTGAGAGGGATAGATAGCAGTTGATTCGGGAGGTATCTTTACCTTAAAATACATGATCTAAGTGACTGATAGTTGGTATTCAACAGTCATAAAAGTATGCCTTATTTACTTTAATGAACTACTAAAATAGTGATTTTGTCAGACATCAGCTCTATACAGATGAGATGATGCTTGGAATTAAATAAAAGTCATCAAATAAAACAAATGTAATATACACAAGTGAAATATTTTTGTAAAGTAATGTGAAGAGATGTTAATACGTGATATGCAGTAATGGACAGTCACCAAGGGACCTTTACTGTTTTATTCTGTTTTACAGCATTCAGCCCACAACGCATTTAACGTTGAAAAATAATCAAAACCGAAAACTTGGATGGTTTATATTTTTATAATCAAACCGAACTCAATAAGCACTAATAGCTTATCAGCAGTACCTCTGACCCAAGAACCACTGCTGATGTGGATTCTTGTGTGCACCTGCTGGATGGACAATGAAATAGTTAGCCTGGTCTCTGACTTGAACTGATCGGGGTTTAGGTCAATTCGGTTTTCAATTCAGGAAGTGAAATTTTGCCCATAAATTTCTATGAGCATTTTATTATTATTATTTTTTACAAAACAGTCATTTTAATTTCAATTGAACATTGAATGGACCCAAAATGGGCAGGTGTAGAAAAGCAGGTGTAGGTAAGGTTGTTTGAAATACCAACTGGACCCTGTATGCCAGTTGCCTTGATATCCCGCTAGGATGTCACAAATAAGTGCAGCAATAAACACTTCACCCCTTCTCAACTGCCAGCAAAGACATTATCCACATGTAACAAAAAAAAAAAAAAACTATATGTATGTATATAATTGTACATTTTAAAAGCATGAAATAAATGTATATAGATTCTACTAATGTATCAATGATATAAGGAATGGATGAATAAAGAAAATAATTCAGATAATCCTGTGTGTAAGTCTGTTTGGCACGATGGAGCCAAAGGTTTCACACCACTGGTGCTGAGGTGCCCTGAACAGCAGCAGAGTGACACTAATATTGGTGCCTGTTGAGTTGCAATCACAGATTGCGTTGCAGATTGAGCCTACCTACCACACACACACAACATCGGCAATTCTTGTTATTCCTCTTATTAGGCCAGCCATTGAATGCTTATAATAAAGCTATCTGTTGTCCGTCCACCTCGGCCCTAAAGAGGCACAAAGGAATCAACCAATCGAAACAGTCTTGTCCTACAGCACTCAGCAAAACAGAAGCACATAATTGTGCATGACTGCTCCGCCTCCACCATGATTGACCAATCCCCATCAACGCTGCATACAGATGTCCTTTTACATCCTCCTTTCGGCTTTTTGTTGCAATTTTTAAAAATATTTTGTGCAACAGTTTGATATAGCCAGAAGTTCTTTTAGTCTTGATGAGTCTTTCCTGACATACGTTTGCATTCATACTGGGAAAAAAAGAACAGGGATAATGTGATGTGCCAGTTCAATAGTCAGAGTAAAAAGCTCTGGTTTGAATAAATATATACAACCTATGACAAACTTCTTAATTCAGCATAAAAAATATCCTCACCAGGGCTAGCTGCCGTCCTATGTTCCCCATGGTTATCACACCAGCGAAGAAGATGCAAGGCAACCAGGAGCGAATGTACAGGAAATCTGGAGAGGTATACCTGGAACAAAACAATATAACTATTAAAACATAGTACAATCCCAAAATGAGCATGAAAAATCAACAGAAATATCTCCTGTCTCTTGGAAAACAAAAACATGAATTGCAATTGTCCCTAAAGAAAGATTATTCCATTTAAAATGCAGTGTATACCATGCTTTGATTGTAATGGAGAAAACAAAATGCTCCCAATGTTTAAGTAGGCCTACTCCCTCTGATCAATGTTCTTGAAGTTTAACACACACACACACACACACACACACACACACACAAAGCTTCAGGCATTCTAAATTTAAAAAAAATTGGCTCTATGTATACAAAGAGCATTTAAACCTGTCCAACAATGTTATGAATTTAACAGAAGACAATAGCTCAGCCAAGTCTAAGTTCATGTAATACAGCTATTAGATTTAGCTTACTTCAACATTAACTAGTTACAAGCTGCTACTACTAGACTTGGGATCATTTTCTTAACTCTTTAGACCTGTAAAATAAAACAGTAGCTAAATTGAATGGATGTCCTAGTCTGATTAAAATCATTGTGGGAAGTTAGCTAGAGTTAAATCAAAAGGCATTCAGCCATTGCATTGTAAACATTCATTTGGATAGCTAGCTAGCTACTTCTGTACAAATGGTGTTTTTGCTGTTATCTAAAGAAACATCTGGGAATCTGTTTATGGATGAATTCTCTGTTTTCCTTAAAAATGGTTTCTCTGAACAGGCGCGCAGTGGATGTTTAAGAGAGACAGCGCTACATAACATCAGCTGCCACAGAGTGCAGTGTCCGTGCGGAATAGGGTCCGTGCGAAAATACGTGCGATTAAAAAGAGAAATGGAGAATAACGGCGGCAAACTTTTTTACGGCATAATAAATGTTAATTAAAGTCAACAGCCCATATTATAATATATGTACGTCCTGTAAATTGTACTGTAAGGTATTGTAGTAGTACTCACTGAAAGACTCCGTTGTAGACCAGGAGCTGAGTGGACAGAGTGGCCAGCAGGGCGATGACCACCCCCAGGCCAAAGCCGGAGCGAGACCGGTCAAATGTCCACCAGAGGCCGATGGACAGGGCCGCCAGCGTCAGGGACAGCTGCACGTTGTTCGCAAAGTCCACTTTCTGAGAGGGGTTAAGGACAGCTGAGCTTGTAGTAGGATAGTCCACACAGGAACTATGGTTTCTACTCAGAGTAAGGTGCTTTCTTGTAAACAGAATATCACATTTAAAAACACACCTTTTTGGTAATCTTATTGTTTTACACATCCTTTGTTTTATGCACTTTATTCATCCCCTTTATTGCTTCATTTTATTTTACTTCATTAATTTGATTGTAAAGTGTGTTGCTATTATAAATACACTTAAAGTTTGATTTGAATGGGGAAGTGTCATGGGATGCTTTTGCCCCATGGTTTTTACGCACATCTTGTATTATGGTATTCACATCAATTCAGTGAGTGTCAGACAGGCAGGTAGGCCTAGAGGATACAGCGCTGGCATGGTTGATGCCAACGAACACGGCCACACAACGCATCACACTGGACCACTCCCGCTTGAACTTGTGGGGCTCGCCGAGCCTACTGTCAATGCATGGATACAACAGACCGATCATTGCTGGGAGAGAGCGGTAGATGGAGAGAGAGGAAGGGGATTGCAGGGTGAGATGGTGCAGAAATAGGGAGAGGATCAGAGATCAACAATCAGCTTTATTGCTGCAGCAGCAATCCGTGCCGTACATTCCTGTTAGTATTGTTGTGGAGAGAAAGGCTGCCATGCCAGCCCATCAGTTAGCATCAATGCTATTCTGACAAAAAAACATTTCAGGTTGGCCCCCTTTGAAAGTTATAGGTTCAATAATACACAAGAACTGTACAGACAAGTTAAAGTAACTATGTACAGTAAACGTGAAGTGCTGCTCTGGTCTTGACTAGTCAATAAAACCCAATAGATACAGCATGATGCAAACAGCCCAGTGTGCAGTAACAGCGGAAACCTCCAACTCCCCCAGGCTGAGCAGTGGAGCACGGGAGTCTCAGTCTCAGGGGGAAACAGGCCTGGGGCTGTTGTGCCCACCTACTGGTCCACTAGGGAACAGCAGCTACATCTACTCTCTGTGCTGCAAACCCAGGGGACAACAATTTAATCATTATAGAAGTCAAGTCTGGCGGGCAAAAACCTGTGTGTGTGTGTGTGTGTTCGCCCTACCCGAGGCGGTTCCACAGCAGGGCGGCACCCACCAGGCTGATGAGAATATGCTACTGATGACATCAGGGGGGAACAGAGTGACGTTCCTCTGTACCTGCAGCAAGAGAAAACAATCAGGAACTACTTTAGTACTCTGTCACCTTCAATGTTTTCTTGCTCAAGAGATGTATCATTAAAAGACAAAAACAAACATGGTCCACCTGCAGCAGATTGAGCACCAAAGCCAAGAACACTCCTATAGAGAACAGCATGAACCCACGGATCCCCAGATTGGTGTTTCTGTTTGTGATCACCGCGATGTACGGTCCTCTGGAAGGAGTAGTCTGACCGGACACGGGCGGCTGCTGGTCGCTGACCACTGTAGAGTCGGCCATGGCTGCCAGGGCCGGAGCAGCCGTGGACGCCAGGACAGGATGAGAAAAGGGAAACGCTAACTTTATCCTCAAGTGATCGTATGGTCCACTGACATCACCAACACCCTGAAACACAAGAACATATTTATGTATTCATGTGTGGCTAACATCCAACAACCAACCACAGACAGCCCAGAGGTGTGGACTGTGAAATCTGTGAGCAAGAAGTGCAGATGCAAAGTTTGGTAACAGAATGACGGTTTGTGCTGTTTATACCATCATTCTGTCACCAAACGTTGCATCTGCACTGTTCAAAATGGGTCTTTGTAAAAAATTACAAAGTAAAATTAAAAGTCGTCCTTGTGCATAGAGTTGTATGGTTAGTCGTCCCCCAAGAAGAAATTAGGGAGGGCACAGTGCATCTGTCTCCCTCCAGCCGTACGTTAATCACAGGTAATATCATAGCACTGGCACGATGACGACGAAACCTGGCTGAATGACGCATCTTGCCATAGAGATCCAGCAATTACAAAATGACACTGATTGGCCAGGTGGTGGCGCTATAATAAGTTTTAAAATGCTACTTTTGAAAGGTCATGCCCATCACCCTGATTGACCTAAGTCATGAAATTCAGTACATAGGTCCCTCTCACAATGAACACATTTGCCACCGGGACCCCTCCATGACAGACTTTTCACCATTTTGAATTGAGAAAAAACACACTTAAAAAACACTGGTCATTCGGTGCCAGAAGACTAATCTGCACAAACCGTGACATGTTGTATCTAGGTACAAAGGTCTCAATGCAATTTTTTCTAGACTTAATACCTAAAACAGCTTCTATTGACCAATAAACATTCACAAGGGGGTGTGGTCTGGCACATAAATGCATATAAAGCAGTGAAGGATATTCATATTGTAACACCTTTTGGTAGACTCAACATATGCAAAAACATTCTTATCGACCACCCGGTGATGCTCTAACGGGCATGTTTATGTTATGTTTATCTGTGACTCAGAGCGCTGAAACATGGCACACACGCTAAGGGATATGAGTGTGTTTAATCCACTCGATATCAGACACCACTGCCCCGATTTGGACTAAATTTGGGTAAAAGTCTTGTCATAAAGAGCTGGTATTTACAAAATGACATTGATTGTCCCAAGGGTGCCTTCAGAAGTATTCACACTTCTTTACTTTTCCACATTTTGTTGTGTTACAGCCTGAATATAAAATTTATTAAATGGAGAATTGGTCACTGGCCTACATAATACACCATTATGTCAAAGTGGAATTATGTTTTTAGAAATGTTTACAAATTCATTAAAAACACACATGCCTTGAGTCCATAAATAGCAACCCCTTTGTTATGACAAGCCTAAATAAATTCAGGAGTAAAAATGTCAGATAAGTTGCATGGATTCACTGTGGGAAATAAGTGTTGAGCATGATTTTTCTAAAGACTACCATCTCTGTACCCCACACATACAGAAAATTGTAAGGCTCCGCAGTGGAGCAGTGAATTTCAAACAGTTATTCAACCACAAAGACCAGGGGGATTTTCCAATGCCTCGGAAAGAAGGGCACCTACTGGTAGATGGCAAAAACAAAAGAAAAGCTGACGTTGAAGTTATTTATTACACTGGATGGTGCATCAATATACCCAGTCACTACAAAGATACAGGTGTCCTTCCTAACTCGGTTGCCGGAGAGGAAGGCAACTGCTCAGGGATTTCACCACAAGGCCAATGGTGACTTTAAAACAGTTAAGAGTTTAATGGCAGTGATAGGAGAAAACAGACGATGGATCAACAACACGAAGTACATTTACATGTGCAGGAATAATTAAATATAGTCATGTAAACTCCTTATCTTGCTTATCTTTAAAATCGGTAAGGTCAAAATCAAAGTAAGCATATGCCGATTTAAACACCTTGATTCTGAGCAATCTTTCAAATTATTAGGACACCTTCAAAATTGGCGTTCCAGCTGTTTATTTGATCTGCAAATGTGCTAGCACCGGTAGCGCAAACCTCCCTCTGTAGCGCGACTGAAGGGAGTTCGGAACAACTGAATGTATGCATCTTAGAAATAGTTTTCACATACAAACGTTTTTGTCCGAACTCAGAATCAAATATACTTTCCAAAAATAACATGGTCGCTGTGGTAGAACGTTTATTTTGTGGAGCGATTTCCTGCATTTATGAAAGCGCCATCAGGAAGCTGGATTTCAGATGTGTCCATATAAAAACAGGATTATCAGGGAAATCATTCTTTGTGCAAAAATCTGACTATCCATAATAAATCACATTATGTGTAAACAAAAAATGTGGGAAAGAAATGAACTTTATGTCCTGAATACAAAAAGTTGTGTTTGGGGCAAATCCAAAAACACATCACTGAGTACTACTCGTCATAATTTCAAGCATAGTGGTGGCTGCATCATGTTATGGATATGCTTGTCATTGGCAAGGACTAGGGAGTTTTTTTTTTTTATATATAAAAATAAACAGAATAGAGCTAAGCACAGGCAAAATCCTGGTTCAGTCTGCTTTCTATCAGACACTGGGAGGCAAACTCACCTTTCAGCAGGTCAATAACCTAAAACACAAGGCCAAATATACACTGGAGTTGCTTACCAAGATGACATTGAACGTTCCTGAGTGGCCTAGTTACAGTTTGGACTTAAACCGGCTTGAAAATCTCTGTCAAGACTTGAAAATGGCTGATTATCAATGATCAACAACCAACTTGACAGAGCATGAAGATTTTTTTTTAAATAATAATAATGTGCAAATATTGTACAATGCAAAACTCTTAGAGGCTTACCCCAAAAGACTCAACTGTAATCACTGCCTAAGGTGATTCTAAAATGCATGTAGATTGATGAAAGAAAAAAATCATGCTGTAACACAAAATGTGGAATAAGACAAGAGGTATGAATACACACGTGATCTCAGACACCACTAGCCAGATTTTTGACGAAACCTGGGTGAATTATGCATCTTGCCATAGAGATATTTCATTTAAAACAATTTTGCTTTTTCAACCCTCTTACTGTAGAATTTCCCCTGACTAGCTAGTAAATTGAGCCCCACAGTGGAGTCGTCATGCAAGGCTACAAATCCCTGTAAGCTCCAGCATGTCATCTTTCGCAGACAGCTTTGCTAACAGGTATTGTGTCAATTTAAAACTTGCACAAGACAGTTCACAGAAATGTAATTTTAAAAGAAACGTACCACATTTGGCTAACAGATAGAATCCCTGGATTAATTTACCATTGCCTCAATTTGTCAGTCTCATCCAGATCATTATGGCATTTGTAGTTATGATAGCCACATTGGCAGCTAATTAGCGTTTCATTTTTGGGGGGTAAATACAGGTGAATATATTGATAAAAGTCACCTTGTCCTAGAGATATACACAGTTATCAAAACTTCACACCAGGGTAAACCTACATGGAACACAGCCCTTATTAAGTGTAAAAATGTATGGTGGAACAAATGACTGGAACCATTTCCCTGTTTGACCGCTAGGTTTTATGGGTATTATGACTCAATGTCGTAATCCATGTTAATGCCTTGACTAGAATATTCATATTCTAGTTAATTTCTTTATAGACTCAAGAGGAAAATCTAATTGCATTGGTCACATGCACCGAATACGACAGGTATAGACTTTACAGTCATTTGGCTTTACATACACCAAACCACACACAGTACATGGCAACTGGTATGTGGACACCCCTTCAAATGAGTGAATTCTTCTATTTCCAACAAGTCAGTTCATACAATTTCAGCCCTGCTACAGCTGCCCTGGTCAACTGTAAGTGCTGTTATTGTGAAGTGGAAACGTCTAGGAGCAACAACGACTCAGCCGCAAAGTGGTATGCCACACAAGCTCACAGAAAGGGACCGCCGAGAGCTGAAGCGTGTAGTGTGTAAAAAGTATCTGTCCTCGGGTGCAACACTCACTACTGAGTTCCAGCAGAAGAACTGTTCGTCTGGACTGGAGCCTCATGAAATTTCCATGGTTGAGCAGCCGCACACAAACATCAGCTGGAGTGGTGTAAAGCTTGCTGCCATTGGGCTCTGGAGCAGTGGAAACGCGTTCTCTGGAGTGATTAATCATGCTTCACCATCTGGCAGTCCGACAGATGAATCTGGGTTGACATCAACCCCATGAAATGGAACGACGACTGCGAGCCAGGCCTAATTGCTCAACATATCAGTGCCCGACCTCACTAATACTCGTGGCTGAATGAAAGCAAGTCCCAGCAGCAATGTTCCAACATCTAGTGGAAAGCCTTCCCAGAAGAGTGGAGGCTGATATAGTAGCAAAGGGGGACCAACTCCATATCAACGTTCATGATTGTGTATTGAGACGTTCGACGAGCAGGTGTCCACATACTTTTGGCCATGTAGTGTATGCTTAGCCTCCGAAAATGATTGAACATGGTTGCCATATGGCTCGCTACTTTAATACCTACATGCATGCATGCATAAACGTTTCATCTACGAACTGAGAGCTGACATAACCGTAACGTGCGTCTGTATTTGCAGTGCAACGTAACGTTAGTAAGCTACCTAGTTAACTCGTTGTGATGACCTAAGCTATCTAGCTACTGTAACGCTAGAAGATAGCCAGCCAACTACTGTAGCTAGCTGGCATTATACTTTCCAAAACACAATGTTGGATACAAACAACTACTAGCTTACTATATCGTGTAAGATTACATCATCGATTTTGTTACTTAGTAATTTGTATAAAGTTGACTGACGATAATCACATTTTGTTGATAAGCATAGCTGGCTGACTAGTTAGCTAGCCAGCAAGCTTCGTCAGTCAGCTGATGTGGCTGATATCCACAAGCTATTTGCCTTTAATTAAATAAGGAATCTTACCTTCAACGTTTCAAAGGTATATTTTCTAAAATTGTAAAGTACACATTCCACGTTATGTTTTTATGTAGTTAGCAGGAGTTTGAGACCTAGCTTCGAAATTAACCTTCTCGCTAACTTCCGATGAACCGGCTTGGCACTGGCTAGGTGCCAAACCAATCAGCTCCTAAAACCAGAGATACTTTCAAGGAGATAAGAAACTTAGTTGAAATCATGTTAACAGCAACTGTGTGCGTTGCCCGTGCGTCATCAATGGTCCTCACAATGCATTCTGGGCTATTCTGGCACAAGGAGAGCTGTCCTTCAAGGGTTGAATGGGAGTCAATTGGGTGCAAGCTCAAAACCCCAACAAAAAGTACAACATTACAAATATTTTCCAAGATATGAGACAATTAACTTGTTATCTGTAATATTCGATAGCTTTAGAGTAGTTTTATTACGCACTTTCGAGGAAAATAGTCAGATTTCTCGACTCATACCCTAACTTTGAGAAGGCACTGCGTGACGACACGTTTAGCAACCTGGTGACGTAAAATGACAATGTCAACGCGATTGGTCGACAGTTTGCTGGGTGGGGCGTTTAATGTTCCACCAGTCATTTCTCAATGAGGTTTCCATCTCCTTTCTCTAATATCTCTGCATGTGTATGTGCCATGACGTAACCTCCCATGTACACACTGACCAACCGACACGTTGTACTTAAACAATGTTCAGCGCACAGGAGGTTGGTGGCACCTTAATTGGGGAGAACGGACTCGTGATCATGATTGGAGCGGAATAGGTGGAATCGTTCCATTTGCTCCATTTCAGCCATTATTATGAGCTGTCCTCCCCTCAGCAGCCTTCAGTGGTTCAAGTACTTAAGTAAAAAATACTTTAAAGTACTACTTAAGTAGTTGTTGGGGGTATCTGTACTTTAATATTTATATTTTTGACAACATTTACTTTTACTTCACTACATTCCCAAAGAAAATAATGCACTTTTTACTCCATACATTTTCCCTGGCACCCAAAAGTACTCATTACATTTTTAATGCTTAGCAGGACAGAAAAATGGTCAAATTCACACGCTTATCAAGAGAACAACCCTGGCCATCGCTACTGCCTCTAATCTGGTGGACTCAAATGCTTGTTTAGAAATAATGTCTGAGTGTTGGCCCCTGGCTATCGATAAATAAAAACTAGACAATTGTGCCACTTGGTTTGCTTACCATAATGAATTTGAAATTATTTATACTTTTACTTTGATATATTTGAGCAATTACATTTACATTTGATACTTAAGTATATTTAAAACCAAATACTTTTATAATTTTACTCAAGTAGTATTTTACTGGGTGGCTAACTTTTACCCAAGTCATTTTCTATTAAGTCATCTTTACTTTTACTCAAGTATGACGATTGGGTACTTTTTTCACCACTGAAAATGTTCATAATCAAGCGGGAAGGCGTAAATTCATCTTCTTCTTCTTTTGTATTATGGCAAACAAATATTATAGGTGCATGCATTGTCTTTGTATCAGCCTATTATTCTGTGGTATGAATTCAGTACACTTTGTGAGAAAAAACAAACATATTTTAACTCTTCTGCAGTAAAATCTCGTACACCCAATATCTTCTCTGCAGATACCACCACAACGTCTATCCTCTGTGATTTTACAATCCATTCCATGCGGTACAATTGACAACCATGGCCATGAACGCCAAAAAAACAACCCTACTGAAGCACATGGTATTCCTATCACTCTCCATCTGCCTCTTAAATTAAGAGGATCCCTCTCCCTGGACCCATCCTCTTCTACTACTCTCTTCAGTGCCTCAGCATATGACACCTTCTGTACTACTCCTATCCTGGGAACCTCAACCTGCTTTTCTCTCACCTGACACCTCTGATCTCCAGCACCATGGGTACCCCTACAGTTAACACACACACACACACACATGTTTTTCCACCGATACTACACGATCCTTTGTCTCATGTCCTCCTGCACACTTCTCACATCTCGGAACCTCCCTCCTACACACTGCTAACACATGACCATAAGCTTGCCACCTAAAACACTGTAATGGATTCAGGGCAAAAGCTCTCACTGGATAACTGACACATCCTAACTTGACTTGATCTGGTAAAGACGGCATCAAAACTCAGTACAGACAGTGTCTTCTCTGTTTTGCCATGCTCTACACCACATTTGTGTCACACAAAACAGCAGACGTCACAGACCTTGGGAATCTTCAACTTCAGTTGATCCTCCTCAACACTTAATGCAACTCCAGTTATCACTCCTTTCAATGGAACCCTGCTCTAAAGAAGAAAGCAAGTCACAGTTCTTGTTCCCAGTTGCATGGTGCACGCTCCCTCTGGTTGGCAGAAACACAAAAAATCATCAAGATTCTACTTAGTTTCACTTTCACCGACCCAACATTTCCCAACCTCTTCTCCACCCAACATGACACCACATATGGATCTGCCAGAAGGCAAGGATCCATTCTCACTCCCACTGGGTCAGAATCATCTTTGTCATCACCAGGACGAGGCTCAAACTTTGTGGTCTTTACCACACCTGCCACCGTAGTTAATTCATCCTCACTCTCATCACATTCAATTTCCTTCTGTAGCTGTTCCAAAGTTCTGTGTGATCCACCTCTCCATATTCACTGAAAGCATGTTCCACTTTTCTCACTTTTTTCCTGTCTGCCATATTCTCCATTATCAGATATTCCAGAAGGCTTGCGCATTCCCACATTCCATATTTACTTATAATATGTTCCACTTTTCTCATTTTTTTCCTGTCCATCCTCTAACCCACACCTCATAAGGTGGAAATTACCCGTTGTGAAGTCGTAAATACCAGTTACATGCTTTGAACTTGTTGAGAAACACTGATTGGCTAATGGCCAACAAGCTCTGTCGTCAACCATAAACTAAAAGTACAGCTATCATGTTTGTTATTAAATTACAGTTTTCAAAAACCATATTAATATAATGCTTTAAAAAACATTTAACCGCCGAAAATGCTGTTATCGAGGTAATTTCCTGAGTAGGTGTCATCAGAGGTCAGCATGTGATGCTAGTGGGAACGAGTAAACTCATAAATGTCCAACTTGTGATGAACTACAACCAGTTAGCAAGTCAAACATTTCCCAGTTTCCTAGTTCTGACTAGCGTGTGAATTTGGCATTAGAGAAATTGGAGCTCAGGGATGATAAACGAGTTTCCCACTAGTAGCTAATTACCAGTTGGAGTGGGGTTCAAGTGGATTTTTCCCAGTCTTATCTGGTAAATACCACCTTCCCGCTTGGTTTTGAATACAGGGAAAGTCCAAGCTCTGCCCAGGTAGGATAAAAGCAAAGCCTGTCTTTGATATATAAAATTATAAAATACACAAAAGTGCTTTAAATTAAAATACATACAGTACCAGTCAAAAGTGTGGACACACCGACCCATTCAAGGATATTTCTTTATATTTTACTATAATAGTTAAGCTTTGAAAACTATGAAATAACACATATGGAATCATGTAGTAACCAAAAAGGTGTTTTAGATTTTAGATTTTTTAGATTTTAGAGAAAAAAATATTTCAGTAGCCACCCATTTCCTTGATGACTCTTGGCATTCTCTCAATCAGCTTCAAGAGGAATGCTTTACCAACAGTCTTGAAAGAGTTCCCACATATGCTGAGCACTTGATGGCTGCTTTTCCTTCACTCTGCCATCCAACTTATCCCAAACCATCTTAATTGGGTTGAGGTCAGGTGATTGTGGAGGTCAAGTCATCTGATGCAGAACTCCATCACTCTCCTTTGTCAAATAGCCGTTACACAGCTTGGAGGTGTTTTGGGTAATTTTCCTGATAAAAAAACAATTGATAGTCCCACTAAGCGCAAACCAGATGGGATGGCGTATCACTGCAGAATGCTGGGGTAGCCATTCTGGTTAAGAGTTCCAGCAAAGCACCCCCACACCATCACACCTCCTCCTCCATGGTTCATGGAGGGAACCACACATGCAGAGATCTTCCGTTCACCTACTCTGTGTCTCACAAATACACAGCGGTTAAGAACCAAAAATCTCTAATTTAGGCTCATCAGTCCAAAGGACAGATTTCCACCGGTCTAATGTCCATTACTCTTGTTTCTTGGTCCAAGTAAGGCTCTTTTTCTTATTAGTGTCCTTTAGTTGTGGTTTCTTTACAGCAATTTGACCATGAAGGCCTGATTCACGCAGTATCCTCTGAACAGTTGATGTTGAGATGTGTCTGTTACTTGAACTCTATGAAGCATTTATATTGGCTGCAATCTGAGGTGCAGTTAACTCTAATGAACTTATCCTCTGTAGTGGAGGAATCTCTGGGTTTTCCTTTCCAGTGGCGATCCTCATGAGAGCCAGTTTCATCATAGCGCTTGATGAAACTTTCAAAATTCTCAACATTTTCCAAATTGACTGACCTTCATGTCTTAAAGTAATGATGGACTGTCGTTTCTCTTTGCTTATTTGAGCTGTTCTTGCCATAATATGGACTTGGTCTTCTACCAAATAGGGCTATCTTCTGTATACTACTGATACCTTATCACAACACAACTGATTGGCTCCAACGCATTAAGAAGGAAAGAAATTCCACATATGAACTTTTAACAAGGCACGCCGGTTAATTGAAATGCATTCAAGGTGAATACCTCATGAAGCTGGTTGAGAGAATGCCAAGATTGTGCAAAGCTGTCATCAAGGCTACTTTGAAGAATCTCAAATGTAAAAACTTTTTTGGTGTTAAACAAATTTAGAAAATATAAAAAATAAAGAAAAACTCTGGAATGAGTAGGTGTGTCCGAACACAACAAAAGTTCCAACCACCATGTGGTGGAGTGCTGCATCAGTTGACCTAGCCTCCACAATCATCCGACCTCAACCCAATTGAGATGGTTTGGGATGAGTTGGACCGCAGAATGAAGGAAAAGCAGCCAACAAGTGCTCAGTATATGTGGGAACTTCTTCAAGACTGTTGAAAAAGCATTCCTCATGAAGCTGGTTGAGAGAATGCAAAGAGTGTGCAAAACTGTCATCAAGGCAAAGGATGGCTACCTTGAAGAATCTAAAATCTAAAATATATTTTGATTTGTTTAACACTTTTATGGTTACTACATGATTCCTATGTATTATTTAATAGTTTTGATGTCTTCACTATTATTCTACAACGTAGAAAATATTCAAAATAAAGAAAAATTAGGTGGGTTCAAACTTTTTACTGGTACTGTCATTCAATTTATATATCATAGCAGTGTTTATTAAATAATGTATTTAATATAGATCACATCTGACTTGTCATTAGGGACTATTTACATGGTTGGTCTATCCATTGCATAAAATCCATTGCATGAAATCCAGAGTTGTAGTATTAAACATAACAATAAATCATAATAAACTGAGTGAGCGTGGATGGTCTGTGAGACTTTGAGAAGGCATCAGGAGAGGTGTATAATCCTTTAAACCCCAGCATGAGCACTAGGCCATGAATACTGAATACCAAATTCAAGTGTAAATGTGAATGGGGATTAACTATGATCCACTCCACACTGTGACTGCGTCACCTTCATAGCATAAGCCTATTAGATCACATGCTGGAGCAAATCGAATGTGTTGAGTGAACAGTGATAAGAAACTTGAGAGGAGAAGTCGTGCAGCCATCGTGAATGAAAGATGACAGGGGAAAGAAGGGGATCATGTTACTGATTGAGTATGCTGTGAGGAGGAGGACTGTCATGCCCTGACCTTAGAGATCCTTATTATTCTGGGTAGGTCAGGGTGTGACTCGGTTGGAAAAGTCTATGTTTTCTATTTCTTTGTTTTTGGCCACGTGTGGTTCCCAATCAGAGGCAGCTGTCTATTGTTTTCTCTGATTGGGGATCATATATAAGTTGTCATTTTCCTTTTGGGTTTTGTGGGAT
Organism: Oncorhynchus mykiss; assembly: GCF_013265735.2. Taxonomy (NCBI): domain Eukaryota; kingdom Metazoa; phylum Chordata; class Actinopteri; order Salmoniformes; family Salmonidae; genus Oncorhynchus; species Oncorhynchus mykiss. Next base: position 28,024,809 of record NC_048586.1, read on the forward strand.
CTTGTTTTCTGTTCAGTATCTGACCGCTTTCGTTTTTTTTTTGTCTTTGTTATTTTGTTTGGTGTCATCAATAAATATACAATGTACGCCTACCACGCTGCGCCTTGGTCTCCTTCTACAAACGAGAGCCGTTACAAGGACAGGGATATTTGTCTGCTATACTTTTGGGGGACACAACAGCCTTTTGACTTATTTGATTGACACAGAGATAGTTGAAAGGATATTACAATTTTTTTTCTCACATACAGTAGGAAAAGTTGTCACTAAACTACTGTCCAGCACACCAGTGTAAACACTTTCAACATCAACAGTATCTTTTTCCACTGGATGGCTAGGATGTAAAATCACATAGAGAAGAAGAGCACGTGGTTAATTCATTTAGAACTGTTATCATCTTGGGTGACTCTACAAGTCCCATCCACTTCAGCAGTACCAACAGTCCCCGGGGAGATGTCCTTAACCCTAATAATCAGAGTGATAGAGGGAGCCTGCTAGGTACAGGCAGGATGCAGAGGGGGTTTCAATTATTTGTCAACGGCTATTTGGAGGCCCCGTGATGCTGAGAGAAAATGGCTGGGGACCCAATTCATCATCCTGACTGGCTTAATGTTAAGGACATTTTCATTACCAGTCCTGTGTGTCCCAGTTAGACACAACCATGGTATAAATGTGACTGATGGGGAAGGTGCAGGGTGGGGTCGGCTGTCGCCTCTCTTTAAAGTCACCCCCTATTGGCCCGTTACAGATCTCAGCTCAGACATAATAGGCCCCCTGACCTTTCTGTTGTCTCTAATTAACCCCTAACCCCCTCCCCTCCCTGACTCGCCCACCAATCCCCAGGCAACAAAGTAAAATGGCTGAGTGTATGTGTTTCACTGGGGCTGCCTGACCAATAAATACATATAACATATTTTATACCGTTGCGTGTGGGGGACGATGGTGGTTGTCGTCAATCATTTGAAACATAATATTACTAAATATTATTGTTGTTGTCTAAATGCCATAGAGAATTGAGAATATTCTCAAACATAAACTACATTAATGAAACGCCTTATTTGAAATTCCACCTATGCACATCTGTGCCAAGAAAAGTCTGTGTTTTAGAAAACATGTTTGCATGTTCCAGCATGTCCTCAGGTCCCCAGGGCTCTCAGAGTGGATCAAGAATAACCCATAAGGGCTTGACATATTGTCTCTCTCTGTGCCTGACTGACATTCTGTGAGTCTCCATGAACATCTGTACTGTGTTGTGTTCAGAAGACAAGCCAGGAATGAATAGAGAAACATAAAGTACATTTACAGCAACAATGAAATACCAACCATCACATTTGTGGTATTGCCTAATGAACCAGAATAATAATGGAATGGGAAATTCTCCATAGTTGCATGATTAGACATTCTGTGAGGTGTGTAAGGAGCAAGGTATGCAGGCACACAGGGGCACACAGTGCTTTCTATCATTCTAAATACATGAGAAAGAAACACAGGATGGGAAAGAATATGTACTGAAACTTTAGAAACAGAGGGTAGTTATTTGTGGTTCCAAGTCTACTAATTCATCATTGTCGAGGAAAATTATTGCGACTCTAGGCAAAATGCTAATGTCATTTAGCTGGCAACACAGAAGCACCAACACCAGCATGTGTGTGGCATCTTGAATGATAATGACAAAGCATTCCGTATCCCTTGTGAGCAAGTCTGTGGAACGCTGATTACAGATTGGCCAGTGTGTCCTCACCCCTATGAGGACCAGGATTCTAATGCTAATCACTGTTGGCTCCCATTGAAATATAATGTTTTCCATGTAGCTATGAAGCACGGAAATAAAACGGAATGCACCAGTTACACTATTGTACAGAACTCTGTGTGTTTTGTCATTTTTATCCCTACTGCATTTTGTATCCCACTTGCTCACTGCCAATTTTAACCAATTGCACCATCTACTGGCCCCATAATAGAACTAGTCTGTTTTTGTGATGAACCAGTCACTGGTCAGACCTTTCAAGGTGAATGTATATGCTCAGATTCTAACAGGAGGAAAGGTAAGAGAATATATGAGGAGTGCTATATGATGATGTTTATTCACTCCTATAGTATATTTACCAGTCGTCATACAGGTATCATCAGTTCACTCTCAATTTGAAATGCCCTACATGGGATTCATCATCAATTACAAACTGTGAGACACTCCATAAATATCAGACAGCAGACACTTTATTTTCATTCAGGAGAAACATGTCGGAGCCGAGCCCAGTGATGCTCAGCCCAGTGATGCTCAGCTGCACATCTAATATAGGTTAATTGAAAGGAGGGAGATTCAGTGCATCTGTTCTCATTGGCTGGCTGTGTGCAGCTCCTCTGTAGCACAAACTGTCTGTATTAATCAGCAGCCATCTCTTAAACAGCGGCCATGGCTATCAGTGAGGTGAGTCCATTGCTATTCAGGACCGAACAGATGATAAATCATTTGTACATAATTAGTGCTCAGCAAGGTTACAACTGACACAGATTTTCATCTTAATTAGGTGGGAAATTTGTTCCATTAATTTAATTTGGTGCGCATGAGCGGGTTAGCGCCTAACTAAGTTCATCTTACACCTGTCAGTGTGGGCAAAAAGAGGGCCTTGGATGACGGGTAAACGAAGATTCTTCTTCTATCAACTGGCTTGTTTCATATGTATACTACCATTGTGAATGTCGTCTGTTTTCAGTAGTGTTTCACAGTAAGCCATAATATTCTAGTCGCTCTAAGAAAAACACGTAGCCTATTTTGCTTTCTGTTATAAGTAACTTGCAACATGGCTCCAACATATAAGAAAAACCTTTGGCCCAAAACCCTGTTTTGAGATGGCTGCAGTCCATACACCTCTTGTCAGGCCATGTACTGTTGTAAGCGTCTTCTGTTTGAGTGAGAGACACTGCCTGTAATGGTCTCAGCCGGGTGGGCATGGGTAGGTCCAAGGACTTGGTTTCTTTTCATTGTTGAGGAGGCAGGGGAGTAGAGTGTATGAAGCTGTAGTAATTACCTGACAGAAGCAGTTCAATACACAGAGAGAGAGAGAGAGAGAGAGAGAGAATGACTGATTTAGGAACTGTGGGTCTCTAATGGAATCCTCCACCTGGGCGCTTAACCTGACAACTGTTACCTGAACTGATGCATAGTCCATTATGGGATCCTACACTTTAATAGAGTGTCCATCATGTGAAATACAGAGATGTCGGGGGCCAAAGGACTCACACCTACTTGAAGTTGTAACCCGCTCTGTAATGGTGTTCTTTTCGACAATGCTGCAGTATTACTTACAAATATGATGAATATATTCTTTGTAACAAACATCATACTTGAGACAGAGGCAAATGGGAATTAAATGTGAGTGTTGTAGTGTTCTCTTTCTCTCTCACACACACACACACACACACACACACACACACACACACACACACACACACACACACACACACACACACACACGCAGAGAAAGAGAGATTCATCTCATGTTGTATGATTTTGTTGTCTCCAAGAAGATTGACAACCCTGTTCAAGTGAAAGATACTGATGTTGAAAGGCTTCAGACCTAGAGCTTCATCTTGTGCACGAGAATACTTTTCCATTGAATGTTTAGTGGCATTAGCTCTCTCCACTGGACAAAAGTGGTATTGCAACTTTTAGAACAGTTGCATCGCTTCAAATGCACCATTCGTGTTACCTCAATACTCACTTTATCAACTCTCTCATCACTCTACTGTGGCCGTGGTACAGTCGATATTTAGCTGAGTTTACCCTACTTGCATTGAAATCGTAAACACAATTTCTTACGGAATGACCAAAGTCATATGCTTTCGTCATGTGACTACACACCACACCAGTCCAACATGGCGGCCACGTCTGTTTTCCAGAGAGTGAGGACAGGGTCGAAAATAGGAGCTCAATATGATCAAGAAGGAAATCTTATTCAGGTAACATAATTAAATGTTACGCTGTAGTCTTTCGTTTTTCCAAATATGGTGCGGTTTGTGCCTTTATAACAATACAACATTGCAAGGTTAACATGGCTGGGTTTGCCAGTTAGCTACGTTAGCTAGCTCACCGTTTGCTAAATACACCAACTGATGTTAGCAACTTTGGCTTGCAGGTTGAAACACGGGAGGACGAGGAGCAGAGTGTCAAGCTTGCAGAAATCCTGGAACTTCTGCTTGCTGCTGGATACTTTAGAGCCCGAATCAAAGGACTGGGACCTTTTGATAAGGTGAGTACTAACAACTTACGTAGGGGTGGCCAAGGCCAACCCTCCTCCTTGTTAGCTGCAGACTCCTGTCGATTCCCGGGAAATCATCTCCTTGCTACCCTGTAGATGACACATCCATATTTCTTCATCCACTTCCCTGAACCATATATTGTAATAGGTGGTTGGAGGGATGACATGGTGCATCACAACATGTAACTTCGACATTGACGTGGATCTACTGTTCCAGGAAAATTCAACTATTGGACAGAAAATGTAAGTAGTTCACAGCCAGCATTATTGTGTTTACTGTTAGTGATGTTGCTGGACCAGTGTAACTGATGTTACACCTTGTGTTTCTCATTGCAGAGCTCTCACAGAGAAAATAGTGTCTGTTCTGCCCAAAATGAAGTGCCCTCACCGCCTGGAGCCCCATCAGATCCAAGGGCTGGATTTCATCCATATATTTCCAGTGATACAGGTGTGCATTCCTAGACAATAGAGTTTTGTAGTAGAGTACTGCACTTAGTTTGTGATCTCATGTCTGATTCATTGCCTGTGTTGTATGTTCTTCAGTGGCTGGTGAAGAGAGCCATAGAGACGAGGGAGGAGATGGGAGACTATGTGAGGGCCTACTCTGTCTCTCAGTTCCAGAAGACCCACAGCTTTCCTGAGGTGAGCACTATTATTGTAGGGTGGCTCGATAGCAGGGCTATTAAACTCCAGTGCTACTCATAACATTTCTAAGTGCAACGTTCTGAACGTTTCGCTGAATGAACCCGTCTTATGCACCCTGTCTGTACTGGCCCTCCATCCTAGGATGAAGACTTCCTGCAGAGAAAGGAGAAGGCTGTGAAAGCAGTCCTAGATGTATCAGTGAGTGACTCGCTGACACGTAATTTCTGGGTCAAATTATCCCATGTCCCTTCACAATACAGGCCCCCCTTGTTATAGTATAAAAACATTAAAATCACATATACAGCATTTGTTTTTCTCCTATGGTTTTGACAGGAAGTGTATAAACCTCAGAGGAAGTACAAGAGACAGGTTGAAGCAGGAGAGCTGCTGGATGAAGAGTCCAGGGTTCACTCCACCTTGCTGGAGTATGGAAGGTAGGCTACCTCTCTGCCTCACTCTTTCTTTCTAGCTCTCTTTCTCCGTATTCAGTTCTTCATATCCAACTTTCTCCACAGTTCATGTCATTTTCACATTGATTATCAGAACCAATGTGATCTCATCCCATTTGATAATTGTGTTCCTTCCATTTTCCTATCCTTTTCCTGCTTATCATCCATCCTTGTATTAGAATGTCAGATTACCTTCTGTAAGTATGTAAATGGGTTCGTTCACTGCAGGGAGTGCTTTTCACATGACTGCTTGTTATGTGTGTTTGAATACAGAAGAGAGTACAAAACACTTAAAATAAGCATGTAGTCTGTGTGTGTGTGTGTGTGCGCGCATGCATGCATGCATGTGTTAATGTGTTCCTTATAATGTACCAGTATCTTAACAGTGATTTAATATGAGCACCTATTTCTCCTTGATTTTAGACGATATGGATTCAGCAAGCAGACAAAACAGGACAAGGTGAGCCTCATTGAAATCGCATCAAGTTGCAAAAATCTCTTTCATACCTGACATGTGAAGTTAATTGTAGAATTATATGAATTGAAAGCCTAACACTACAGCCTTCTACAGAAAGATACATACAGGGACAGTAGGTTGATCATTTCGTCCATTATTACAGGGATGGAGACTGGTGGATTATAGGTGTTCTGTCAACTGTAGCTGTAGTAGAAAGTGAAACCTTCATAATGAAAGATGGTTACCCCCTGTTCCTTACAGACAGAGGATCGGAAAGCCTCGTTGACCCCGGGCTCTCAGGCCACGCCTCAAGGGATGACAGAGGTGTCGCAGGAGGAGGAGGACCTGCAGGCAGCAGAGGAGGTGAGGTCACTTCCCACGTGTATTGCTCTAAACCCAACCATAGCCACATGATGAATGCATCTCTCTGTATGATGATGTCCTGTCATATTTCCTCTCAGATGCGCATCAAAACACTGATGACCAGCATGGCTGCCATGGCGACTGAGGAGGTAGGCACGACTTTAGTTCTTCTCTTTGCCTGCGCCTTTACTGTGTGGTTGATTTGTGTCAACCATTGCAACGCCAAGGGTTGTGGGTTAAATTCCCATTTAGGCCACCCATAATCACGCATGACTAAGTCTCTTTGGATAAAACGTCTGCTTTATGCCATGTATTATTGCATTGTGTTTGCCTGCAGGGGAGGCTAACAGCTAGCACCGTGGGCCAGATAGTTGGGCTACAGTCTGAGGAGATTAAACAGATAGCATCTGAGTACGCTGAGAAGGTAAACGACTCTCACATCAGGGCTCACTTAAATGGTTAACTGCAATCAACAGGTTTCTGTCATATTTTAAAGGATAAGTCAATGCCACATTGTGTAGTTAATTTGTTCCCACACACGCATTTCCAGCAGTCAGAGCTGTCTACAGAGGATCGTCCAGAGCGGTACGGGCCAGTCCAGCAACACCGAAGGATGGTAACCTCTCTAAACAAACAGATCCAACAGAAAACCAAGCAGTTGGAGGAGGTGAGGACTGGACTCTGAACTTTACTGTACTTTATTGTGAAATAGCCATTTATTTCTCTAATGGAAGGATACAATGCTCTTTATTTTAGTGACAGAAGTAAATAAAAGTATGTATTTTGTGTATTTTCAGCTACAAGCCAAGCGCTTGGAGGTAAAATCAGGGTGTGAGCAGGCTAAGAGCAAACTGATGGAGGCCACAGAGCAGACAGAGAGACTGGAGAAAGAGCTGAGTGCCCTGGAAGAGGCTGAGGGCCAGGCGGATACTGGGTGAGTACTGCACATGCAGACCAACCATAGGGCGTTCATTCAGCGGTTGTTAGTATAGAAAAACCCTGAAATGATAAATGTGCTTTGGACATTTCTCCTCCTCCCTGTGTGTACCACAGTCTGTTGGAGAAGCTGAGGGCTCTGGTAGGCATGAATGAGAACCTAAAGCACCAGGAGCAGGAATTCCGAACACACTGTAGAGTGAGTCTGCACACTTTCCCTAATACGTCATAATAGTCCATATGACTTGTTAGACATACTTCATAGATGGACAGTTGAAGTCGGAAGTTTACATACACTTAGGTTGGAGTCATTAAAACTAGTTTTTCCACCACTCCACAAATTTGTTAACAAACTATAATTTTGGCAAGTCTGTGCCTTTTTAAACAGCTTGGAAAATTCCAGAAAATGATGTCATGGCTTTAGAAGCTTCTGATAGGCTAATTGACATCATTTGAGTCAATTGGAGGTGTACCTGTGGATGTATTTCAAGGCCTACCTTTAAACTCAGTGCCTCTTTGCTTGATGTCATGGGGAAATCAAAAGAAATCAGCCAAGACTTCAGAAAACAAATTGTAGACCTCTGTTTCATCCTTGGGAGCAATTTCCAAACGCCTGAAGGTAAAACGTTCATCTGTACAAACAATAGTACTCAAGTATAAACAACATGGGACCACGCAGCCGTCATACCGCTCAGGAAGGAGACGCGGTCTGTCTCCTAGAGATGAACATACTTTGGTGCAAAAAGTGCAACTCAATCCCAGAACAACAGCAAAGGACCTTGTGAAGATGCTGGAGGAAACAGGTACAAAAGTATCTATATCCACAGTAAAACGAGTCCTATATTGACATAACCTGAAAGGCCGCTCAGCAAGGAAGAAACCACTGCTCCAAAACCGCCATAAAAAATCCAGACTACGGTTTGCAACGGCACATGAGGACAAAGATCTATTTTGTCCCCATCGTACAAAAATAGAACTGTTTGGCCATAATGGCCATCGTTATGTTTGGAGGAAAAAGGGGGAGGCTTGCAAGCCGAAGAACACCATCCCAACTGTGAAGCACAGGGGTGGCCGCATCATGTTGTGGGGGTGCTTTGCTGCAGGAGGGACTGGTGCACTTCACAAAATAGATGGCACCATGAGGAAGGAAAATTATGTGGATATATTGAAGCAACATCTCAAGACATCAGTCAGGAAGTTAAAGCTTGGTTGCAAATGGGTCTTCCAAATGGATAGCATTCTTCCAAAGTTGTGGCAAAATGGTTTAAGGAAACAAAGCCACGGTATTTGAGTGGCCATCACAAAGCCCTGACCTCAATCCCATAAAAAAATGAGTGGGCAAAACTGTAAAGACGTGTGTGAGCAAGGAGGCCTACAAACCTGACTCAGTTACACCAGCTCTGTCAGAAGGAATGGCCCAAAATTCACCCAACTTACTGTGGAAGGCTACCATAAACATTTGACCCAAGTTAAACAATTTAAAGGCAGTGCTACCAAATACCGAGTGTATGTAAACTTCTGACCCACTGGGAATGTGATGAAAGAAATCAAAGCTGAAGTAAATCATTCTGTCTACTATTATTCTGACATTTTAAATTCTTAAAATAAAGTGGTGATCCGAACTGACCTAAGACAGGGAATTTTACTAGGATTAAATGTCAGGAATTGTGAAAACTGAGTTTAAATGTATTTGGCTAAGGTGTATGTAAACTTCCGACATCAACTGTATTTGATATGTTTCACTAATTTCCTGGTAAGAGCACCACAACTAATATGGAGTGCTATTTATTTGATTCCAGGAGGAGATGGTTCGCCTGCAGCAGAACATTGAGAACCTGAAGATTGAGTCAGGAGATGATACGGAGGATGAGAAGGTAGCACACTGGCCCTGAGAGGAGCCCTCCCAAGACCAGCTAACTCTTCTTTGTCTTTGTGTAACTCTCTTTCTCTCTTTGTGTGTCTCTCAGGAGAGGAGTCAGCTAATAGAAAAGCAGTACAACACAGACAAAGAGAAGCTACAGAAAATCAGACTATTGATGGTAAAATCTCCAACACACACTGCTGGAGCAGGATTAATTCATGCTTATTCCGCTTGAATTGAGTTAGGAATTTTGTTTGGATCATGCAAATAGTGGTCCTCTTACCACTTCCATTATTTGCTCATGACCTGAGGTCTACTCTCTGATAGGCCCGTAGGAACCGTGAGATCGCCGTCCTGCAGAGGAAGATAGATGAGGTGCCGAGCAGGGCAGAACTGACCCAGTATCAGAAAAGGTTTATTGAGCTCTATGGCCAAGGTGGGTGTCTTAGTCTCATCCTCTGTTTTTGGCATATTGTTTAACAAATTCTTGCATCAAACGCAGTTATACACAGTGTACAAAACATTAGGAACACCTTCCTAGTATTGAGTTGCATCTCTTTTGCCCTCGAAACAGCTTAAATTCGCCAAGGCATGGACTTTAGACAAGGTGTCAAAACCGATCCACAGGGATGCTGGCCCATGTTGACTCTAATGCTTCCCCACAGTAGCTTCAAGTTGGCTGGATGTCTTTTGGGTATACACAGGAAACTGTTGAGCGTGAACCCAGCAGCGTTGCAGTTATTGACACACTCGAACCGGTGTGCCTGGCACCTACTACCATACCTTGCTCAAAGGCACTTACATATTTTGTCTTGCCCATTCATCCTCTCAATGGTACACATGCACAATCCATGTCTCAATTGTCTCAAGGCTTATAAAATAATTATTTAACCTGCCTCCTCCCCTTCATCTATAAGAGACCATAGCTTTCACCTGGATTCACCTGGTCAGTCTGTCATGCTTTATACACTGTGTATATTTTTTGTTTTCAAGTTTATTTGTCATATGGACAGGATACACATAGTATAGACGGTCCAACTAAATGCTTGCTTGCAGGTTCCCTCTCGTTAATGTGACGACAATGAGAAATAATAAAATATAAGAATATAACTTACTAAGTAAATGAGCTCAATAGAATATAATACATTTTTTGCATACGTATAAATATAGGAAGGCACTCAACAATTTACAGTACAATATTTATACGTATCGGGGAAGGGTGACTGGAGGGCAAGTGTTTAAATGGTGCAGTATTTAGCAATAATAAATAAGTCTAGTAGCAGCAGTCATGATGTGTATGTACCATAAATGTATATGTGTGGTTGCATGTGTGCTAAGGGGCAGAGAATCAGTGCAGGTGGTCAGTCCAGTTCAAGGGTTCAGCAGTCTGATGGCTTGTGGATAGAAACTGTCTCTGTGCCTGTTGGTTCGAGACCTGATTCCGTCTGCCTGGGGTGTGTGGGTTCCTGAATGATGCTGTGTTAATAATGTTTGCTTTTTCGTCCTTTAGTTTCAGCAACACATAAAGAGACCAAGCAGTTCTTCACCTTGTATAACACATTAGATGACAAGAAGGTTTACCTGGAGAAGGAGGTAAGAGAAGAGGGCAAACTGTCTCAATCAATTTCATTGAGCCATTGCAGTTGAAATCAGCGGTTTACTCATCATAGTCATCCTCTGTCTTGATCTGTTTCTTTAGGTGAACTTGCTGAATTCCATCCATGACAACTTCCAACAGTAAGTATTGTCACAATTAAACCTCTCTAAACCTATCCTGTATTTGGTATTATGGGTAATACCAATCCAGCAGATTTACTTCCTGTCCAAGCTGTGGTTTTCTGTCTTGCTCAGGGCAATGGCATCTTCGGGGGCCAAGGAACAGTTCTTGAGACAGATGGAGCAGATAGTCGAGGGAATCAAACAAAGCCGCATCAAGGTAACCATCTATTATTATCTTTACTGTCTACTGTGTAATAACAGCTTTCACTGAGCATGCCAGGTGCTCACCCCCGGCCCTAGTGACACATAAATTAGACAGCGATGTGGAAAAAAATTAGGCAGAGCATATTGGTAATGTGATGTGTGTACAGATGGAGAAGAAGAAGCAGGAGAACAAGATGAGGAGAGACCAGCTGAACGATGAGTACCTCGAGCTGCTGGATAAACAGAGGCTCTACTTCAAAACTGTCAAGGACTTCAAAGAGGTGAGGCCTGAGAGAAAAGTGTTCTGGGTCTGTACAGTAAAACATAGGAACTAGTTAACTGTTTTATGAATGTATTTTATTGTAGTCTCCCAGAGCTGAATATTGTTTTCTAAACTGTTAAAGAAGAGAATCACTGAGGTTGTTTACTGATCCAATACTCTTTCTTACAGGAGTGCCGGAAGAATGAAATGCTGCTATCCAAGCTGAGAACTAAGGGTGCTTCGTAACTCAAATAATCTCTTATTGTTTATAAAAACTCATCTCAAAACAAATCTCAAATCTCATCAGTCAATGACTTTGTCTTGCTGTCAGAATTATGTATTCTCTTATTGGAGGTCATCATTGTTTTGTCTTATTCTGCCTATTGTATTGTGCTTTGAGATTCCATGTTTATTTGCAGCATGTAGTTAGGGATGTCACTCGTGGCAGGGCAGAGGGATTCTTGAGAGAAGGACATTAACTGCCCTGTGCACTGTGACGTGAGGAATGTTCGCTCTACTTATGTGCAATTGGCTCTAACGTGCAGGGCTATCTGTACAGTTGTATTCATTAGCTTTCTCAGATGTTGATTAGAGTGTAACAGTGCAGAATGAGGCATGGTTGACACTGTTACTAAACTACAGCATTTCAAATTAATAAATGCTATGCAGAAATATGGTTCACGTTTATGCTGACAATTTTTTTCAATCAAAATCAAATGTTTTACCCGTGTCTTATTCTCTGTCTATCGTTTCCAACAGTTTACTATCAAGTTGGCACTTAATAAAATAAACTATGCACAGTCAGTAAGATTTCCTGCTGTTCAATTCCTGATCATTTCAGAAGCTACATTTAAAATGCCTTATGATCTTAATACAACGGGATGTAGCTTTAATCCAATCAAAATCCAGGATATGAGTTGTTGTAGTAAATCAATCTACCCGCTAGTTGGCTCTTTGATAGGCGCAAGGTGAACAAGCCAGTATGGCGGAGGAGGAAAGTGATTTGGAAACAGACAGACTAGAATTGAAACTGGAGACTTTGTACATATACTCTAACGACAACTGTTCAGTACAAAGCAAAGAATATTGCTCCGAGTTTTGTAAGGTAAGCTAAACCAAGGCAATTTCTGGTTTTATCTGGGAGAGAGGCAAGGAGTAGTGTGCTTCCGCCAAGCTAACGTTAGCTAGCTAGTTAGCCAGTTGCTCATCAGTACAAAGCAAGGTAAAGTAGCCCAGCTAACTAACGTCAGTAGCTAAAGTAATTATCTAACTTAATAGCTAAAAGATACATATACTAGCTAGCATTAATAACAAATTCAGTCAACCCACGCCGGCCTAGAGTTACTATTTTATTTAGCTAACTTAACTAGCTAACTTTAGCTTGCTAACGTTCCTATTTCAATGTGAAGTTGCAAGCTACTATAGTTAACTAGAATTACTAGCTAGCATGCAAATGCAAAACTGTTTGCCTATTAGTGTGAAGTAACCTTAGTCCACCGATTGTGTATACTAGATAACAAACTGGAATAAATTATAACAGGCTCTAAACGTTTTTCCTCGCTAGCATGCTAAACCAGTGTTTACATTTAGCCAGTTGGCTAATGATAGGCTAGCTAGTGAAGCTGTCGCATTGAATATAATAACGTATACTTGTTTGCAAAGAGAGCTAACTAGTTAGCAAGTTGTGTTTCGCACTCAGGAGGACCGGTTGAAATCTGCAACTATCTAATTAGCGACAAGCAATGAACCCCAATTCCAGTTAGCTACCATATAACGTTCCACGACACTTCACCGAAGCGTTCCTGTGACATTTGGCTTCAAATTCAGATAGCTAGCCAGCAGCCACACAGGTCTGCGCCGATCTCTACAATGCCGCACTGGGAAAAAGGTTGATCATATCAGTATTCAGGAACCACATCAAATAATCTGGACAGGAATTTGTACCTGAATCACACCCCCTGTATCTGTCTCCCTGTCTAGCTGGTGGAGGAGCATACAGAGAGATGGCAGGTGCCGCTGCCCCAGCTGAAGGTGCTGCGGACAGCTCTTACCTGCTTCACCAGAGCCACTGCTGCCTACCCCGATGACTGTCAGCATGTCAGTTACGCTCTCAGCAGTCTGGCCTTGTAAGCACTTATTAATATGGTTCTTACACTTTTATGCAGACTCAAACTGTGCTGTGTTGACTTGGATATGTATTTTCTACATTGTACAATCCTTCATGACTCGTCTCTAAAGTCGAGCAGAACTGGCCCAATGCATATGTCACGTTTTCAGGAGCTTCTTTGAGCTGATGCTGTTCTTCGGTAAAGAGGAGTGCCAGGAGGCCCCCTTGAAGGACATACTAGCCTCTTTTCAGGTGAGGCCAACTGTGATGTAGCATATTTGTTCATACAGAGTGAAACCATGCTGATCATGTGGTGTGTTAACATCTCCTCCTCTGTAGGCCTGCCACCGCCGCCTGCTGAGACACAGGAACGTCTACCTGCTACAAGTGAGGCAGGTGATCAAAGATGGCGGCCCCTGGGAGAGACCCACTCTGCAGGCCATCCTGAAAGACACAGTCCTCACACAGACAGAAGGTACCTTCACTACTTTTTTTTAGCTTGTTAGTTCTCTATGCATTTCTTATTCTCTCTCGTCTCCTCACTCTCTGCTCTCACTTTCCCTCGCTCTCCCCGGTACAGTGGAGAAGTATCTGAGCTCGGAGAAGCCAGTGTTCTTTGAGCTGCGTGTGCGATACCTGCAGGCCTGTGAGCGCGTGCAGGAGGCCATGGCCCTGGCTAAGAGTTGTCTGGAGCACCCAGAGGTGGGGAGGCACCTGTTCTTCCACCAGGCCTACCTCACCTGCCTGTACAAGGCCTCACTGCATGAACACCTGCTCAAGGAGGTACAGTCACTACCTAGAACTACCTTTCACTCGGTATCTTCAGACAGACTCTAATCAGAGTGGACTGAAAGACAATAAACATAATCGGAGAGGATTCATGGTTGTGTTTCCTCCCTCAGGTGGCTGAGATAGATGGCAGAGACGCAGTAGAGATAATCTGTAACGCAGAGAGCCAGGAGAAAGAAGAGCTGCTGCTCTCTCTTTGCAAAGCCTTCCTCAGTCAACAGCTCAACAACGGAGACATGTACTACATCTGGTCAGTAACACTGTGATATATATGTACTACATCTGGTCAGTAACACTGTGATATATATGTACTACATCTGGTCAGTAACACTGTGATATACAGTGCCTTGCGAAAGTATTCGGCCCCCTTGAACTTTGCGACCTTTTGCCACATTTCAGGCTTCAAACATAAAGATATAAAATTATATTTTTTTGTGAAGAATCAACAACAAGTGGGACACAATCATGAAGTGGAACGACATTTATTGGATATTTCAAACTTTTTTAACAAATCAAAAACTGAAAAATTGGGCGTGCAAAATTATCCAGCCCCTTTACTTTCAGTGCAGCAAACTCTCTCCAGAAGTTCAGTGAGGATCTCTGAATGATCCAATGTTGACCTAAATGACTAATGATGATAAATACAATCCACCTGTGTGTAATCAAGTCTCCGTATAAATGCACCTGCACTGTGATAGTCTCAGAGGTCCGTTAAAAGCGCAGAGAGCATCATGAAGAACAAGGAACACACCAGGCAGGTCCGAGATACTGTTGTGAAGAAGTTTAAAGCCGGATTTGGATACAAAAAGATTTCCCAAGCTTTAAACATCCCAAGGAGCACTGTGCAAGCGATAATATTGAAATGGAAGGAGTATCAGACCACTGCAAATCTACCAAGACCTGGCCGTCCCTCTAAACTTTCAGCTCATACAAGGAGAAGACTGATCAGAGATGCAGCCAAGAGGCCCATGATCACTCTGGATGAACTGCAGAGATCTACAGCTGAGGTGGGAGACTCTGTCCATAGGACAACAATCAGTCGTATATTGCACAAATCTGGCCTTTATGGAAGAGTGGCAAGAAGAAAGCCATTTCTTAAAGATATCCATAAAAAGTGTTGTTTAAAGTTTGCCACAAGCCACCTGGGAGACACACCAAACATGTGGAAGAAGGTGCTCTGGTCAGATGAAACCAAAATTGAACTTTTTGGCAACAATGCAAAACTTTAAGTTTGGCGTAAAAGCAACACAGCTCATCACCCTGAACACACCATCCCCACTGTCAAACATGGTGGTGGCAGCATCATGGTTTGGGCCTGCTTTTCTTCAGCAGGGACAGTGAAGATGGTTAAAATTGATGGGAAGATGGATGGAGCCAAATACAGGACCATTCTGGAAGAAAACCTGATGTAGTCTGCAAAAGACCTGAGACTGGGACGGAGATTTGTCTTCCAACAAGACAATGGTCCAAAACATAAAGCAAAATCTACAATGGAATGGTTCAAAAATGAACATATCCAGGTGTTAGAATGGCCAAGTCAAAGTCCAGACCTGAATCCAATCGAGAATCTGTGGAAAGAACTGAAAACTGCTGTTCACAAATGCTCTCCATCCAACCTCACATGAGCTCGAGCTGTTTTGCAAGGAGGAATGGGAAAAAATGTCAGTCTCTCGATGTGCAAAACTGATAGAGACATACCCCAAGCGACTTACAGCTGTAATCGCAGCAAAAGGTGGCGCTACAAAGTATTAACTTAAGGGGGCTGAATAATTTTGCACGCCCAATTTTTCAGTTTTTGATTTGTTAAAAAAGTTTGAAATATCCAATAAATGTCGTTCCACTTCATGATTGTGTCCCACTTGTTGTTGATTCTTCACAAAAAAATATAATTTTATATCTTTATGTTTGAAGCCTGAAATGTGGCAAAAGGTCGCAAAGTTCAAGGGGGCCGAATACTTTCGCAAGGCACTGTATATGTACTACATCTGGTCAGTAACACTGTGATATATATATGTACTACATCTGGTCATTAACACCGTGTACTACATCTGGTCATTAA
This sequence comes from Oncorhynchus mykiss, assembly GCF_013265735.2. Classification (NCBI taxonomy): domain Eukaryota; kingdom Metazoa; phylum Chordata; class Actinopteri; order Salmoniformes; family Salmonidae; genus Oncorhynchus; species Oncorhynchus mykiss. The sequence continues at coordinate 28,040,916 of NC_048586.1, forward strand.
CACCGTGTACTACATCTGGTCATTAACACCATGTACTACATCTGGTCATTAACACCATGTACTACATCTGGTCATTAACACTGTGATATATATACATACATACATACATACATACATACATACTGCTCAAAAAAATATAGGGAACACTTAAACAACACAATGTAACTCCAAGTCAATCACACTTCTGTGAAATCAAACTGTCTACTTAGGAAGCAACACTGATTGACAATAAATTTCACATGCTGTTGTGCAAATGGAATAGACAACAGGTGGAAATTATAGGCAATTAGCAAGACACCCGCAATAAAGGAGTGGTTCTGCAGGTGATAACCACAGACCACTTCTCAGTTCCTATGCTTCCTGGCTGATTTTTTTGGTCACTTTTGAATGCTGGCGGTGCTTTCACTCTAGTGGTAGCATGAGACGGAGTCTACAACCCACACAAGTGGCTCAGGTAGTGCAGCTCATCCAGGATGGCACATCAATGCGAGCTGTGGCAAGAAGGTTTGCTGTGTCTGTCAGCGTAGTGTCCAGAGCATGGAGGCGCTACCAGGAGACAGGCCAGTACATCAGGAGATGTGGAGGAGGCCGTAGGAGGGCAACAACCCAGCAGCAGGACCGCTACCTCCGCCTTTGTGACAAAATGACCTCCAGCAGGCCACAAATGTGCGTGTCTGCTCAAACGGGCAGAAACAGACTCCATGAGGGTGGTATGAGGGCCCGACGTCCCCAGGTGGGGGTTGTGCTAACAGCCCAACACCGTGCAGGACGTTTGGCATTTGCCAGAGAACACCAAGATTGGCAAATTCGCCACTGGTGCCCTGTGCTCTTCACAGATGAAAGCAGGTTCACACTGAGCACACGTGACAGTCTGGAGACGCTGTGGAGAACGTTCTGCTGCCTGCAACATCCTCCAGCATGACCGATTTGGCGGTGGGTCAGTCATGGTGTGGGGTGGCATTTCTTTGGGGGGCCGCACAGCCCTCCATGTGCTCGCCAGAGGTAGCCTGACTGCCATTAGATACCGAGATGAGATCCTAAGACCCCTTGTGAGACCATATGCTGGTGCGGTTGGCCCTGGGTTCCTCCTAATGCAAGACAATGCTAGACCTCATGTGGCTGGAGTGTGTCAGCAGTTCCTGCAAGAGGAAGGCATTGATGCTATGGACTGGCCCGTCCGTTCCCCAGACCTGAATCCAATTGAGCACATCTGGGACATCATGTCTCGCTCCATCCACCAACGCCAAGTTGCACCACAGACTGTCCAGGAGTTGGCGGATGCTTTAGTCCAGGTCTGGGAGGAGATCCCTCAGGAGACCATCCGCCACCTCATCAGGAGCATGCCCAGGCGTTGTAGGGAGGTCATACAGGCACGTGGAGGCCACACACACTGCTGAGCCTCATTTTGACTTGTTTTAAGGACATTACATCAACGTTGGATCAGCCTGTAGTGTGGTTTTCCACTTTAATTGAGAGTGTGACTCCAAATCCAGACCTCCATGGGTTGATAAATTTGATTTCCATTGATAATTTGTGTGATTTTGTTGTCTGGTCATTAACACTGTGATATAAATACTACATGAAAGACATCTGGTCATTAACACTGATATACAGTGGGGAGAACAAGTATTTGATACACTGCCAATTTTGCAGGTTTTCCTATTTACAAAGCATGTAGAGGTCTGTATTTTTTATCATAGGTACACTTCAACTGTGAGAGACGGAATCTAAAACAAACATCCAGAAAATCACGTATGATTTTTAAGTAGTTATTTTGCATTTTATTGCATGACATAAGTATTTGATACATCAAAAAAGCACTTTGAGATGCTTCTTACGGAGCCACTCCTTAGTTGCCCTGGCTGTGTGTTTTGGGTCGTTGTCATGCTGGAAGACCCAGCCACGACCCATCTTCAATGCTCTTACTGGGGGAAGGAGGTTGTTGGCTCGCGATACATGGCCCGATCCATCCTCCCCTCAATACGGTGCAGTCGTCCTGTCCCCTTTGCAGAAAAGCATCCCCAAAGAATGATGATTCCACCTCCATGCTTCACGGTTTGGATGGTGTTCTTGGGGTTGTACTCATCCGTCTTCTTCCTCCAAACATGACGAGTTGAGTTTTTACCAAAAAGTTATATTTTGGTTTCATCTGACCATATGACATTCTCCCAATCTTCTTCTGGATCACCCAAATGCTCTCTAGCAAACTTCAGACGGGCCTGGACATGTACTGGCTTAAGCAGGGGGATACGTCTGGCACTGCAGGATTTGAGTCCCTGGTGGCGTAGTGTGTTACTGATTGTAGGCTTTGTTACTTTGGTCCCAGCTCTCTGCAGGTCATTCACTAGGTTCCCCCGTGTGGTTCTGGGATTTTTGCTCACCGTTCTTGTGGTCATTTTGACCCCACGAGGTGAGATCTTGCGTGGAGCCCCAGATCTAGGGAGATTATCAGTGGTCTTGTATGTCTTCCATTTCCTAATAATTGCTCCCACTGTTGATTTCTTCAAACCAAGCTGCTTACCTATTGCAGATTCAGTCTTCCCAGCCTGGTGCAGCTCTACAATTTTGTTTCTGGTGTCCTTTGACAGCTCTTTGGTCTTGGCCATAGTGGAGTTTGGAGTGTGACTGTTTGAGGTTGTGGACAGGTGTCTTTTATACTGATAACAAGTTCAAACAGGTGCCATTAATACAGGTAACGAGTGGAGGACAGAGGAGCCTCTTAAAGAAGTTGTTACAGGTCTGTGAGAGCCAGAAATCTTGCTTGTTTGTAGGGGACCAAATACTTACTTTTCACCATCATTTGCAAATAAATTCATTATTTTTTTCTCATTTCGTCTGTCATAGTTGAAGTGTACCTATGATGAAAATTACAGGCCTCTCTCCTTTTTAAGTGGGAGAACTTGCACAATTGGTGGCTGACTAAATACTTTTTTGCCCCACTGTATGTTACATCTGGTCATTAACACTGTGATATATATATATATATATACTACATGTGCTAAATCTGGTCAGAGCTCACCACTTTAAACAGGGATCCATGATGACACAGTATTGTAACATAATATAATGTTGCGTTGATACAGGGATCTGGTGTTCCTGTGGAGCAGACTGCACCTCAGGGCCCATCCCACTAAGCAGGGCTTCCTGTCTGAGTGTCACCAGCTGATGCTCTCCGCCATCAACGCCAGAGCCATCTTCCCCTTCATCAAAGTCATCACAGCAGAGGTGGGTGTATAGCCAACCACCATCAAGTTTACCTTGATTTAGAAACTTTGTTCTGTCATTTACACAATTCAATGTAACACATTGTTCTAATTTCTTTGCCAGATGGGTAGTGAGGGAGTGCCGCTATGTGTGGAGCTGTGTACTGCAGCATTGCAGACAGACCTCCAGTCTGACCCTGTGACTCGCAGCCTGTTGTGTAAGACCATCGCCTTCCTGCTCCCCCGCGACCTGGAGGTGTGCCGCCTCTGTGCCCTGCTGGTGTTCTGTCTGGAGCGCAGTGTGGAGGCCTACAAGACCGTGTATCTGCTCTACACACATCCAGACGAGGAGCCACACCCCCTCCACACTCCTGTCAAAACCAACATACGCTTCTATATCTTACAGGTCAGAGGCGCACCGGGTAGCTCGGAAATATGATGCCAAAGAATTTTGCTCAATTGCTAAATACGGCATCTAGAAAATACAGTAGATTATTGAAACATATACTCTGTCATAAAAAATACTTTTCTCTCTTGTCGAAATGACATAACGATAGACTGTTGTCCTGTATTTTGACTTGGCTTTGAATTTCCTCATTGAGGATGCATCTATTAATAATGTTATGTCTGTAACTGAAACTGTGCCTATCCCTGGTCCAGGTGCTGAAGGAAGGGCTGTTCTTCGACCCAGAGTTCTGGAACCTCCTGACCCTGAGAACCCACTGTTTGGAGCTTATGACTGACAAAGCCATGAGGGAGGCTCTCAATGAGGTGAAGGAGGAAGAGGATTTGGAGCAGGTAGAGGAGGAGTGGATACCAAGTTACTGGATGGAGGAGGAGACATGCAGGATACACACAGACACCTCCCACCTCCAACCACACACTAACACAGCACTGGAGAACTCTGAGACTGCAGGGCAGGAGCATGAGGAGGGAGAGTATGGGGATCCTCCTGAGTCACAGACAGATGACTTCCTAGTGAGGAGGAAGAGAAGGTGTAGGTCTGATGTTGACTATGCTGATGACCCAGACATTAAGTACTCCCTCAGACACAATCCCAGTTCTGGAAGCTCCACCAAGCTACCGGCCAATCGGCAGAGGGAATACCTGGCCAGACACGTGAAGAACAAGATCATGAAGAGACGCGGCAGGAAACCAAGATGGCTGCTCCTGGAGATGACCAGACAGACAGAGAATGTGTCCCCGGGGAGAAAAAGGGCGAGAGGGAAGGGAAGGGAGGGTAAAAGAGAGAAATGGGAAAGAGGAGAATGTAAGAGTGAGAGATGGGAGAGGGGAAAGGGGAGAAGAAAGCGAGGCGAAGGGGATGAGGGTAAAAAAGCGAGGAGGCAGGGAAGGGAAGGTAAGAGACCTTACCCCAGGACTATACGTGGCATGGAGCTGTCCTTCCCTGAAAATGAAGTGCCTGTGGATCAGGAGGTGGTACAGAATTGTGTAGAACCCAGTAATAGTGTTGCACTGCAGCACAGTGACGCAGAGAACTATGTCAACATGGGACTGCCTAATGGCCTACATGGTGAGAGACCGTTTGAGTATGAACCAGAGACAGAAATAGAGCTTTCAGAAGTAGAGCCTTCAGACATAAATCCTTTAGACTTAAAACCTTCAGTAGTAGAGCTTTCTGTTGTAGAGCCTTCTGTTGCTGAGCCTTCAGAAGTGAAGGTTTTCGAAGGTCCCAGTGAGCAGACCGACCCAGAGCTGGACGGCCCAGCTTTGGACATGGAGGAGTGTCCACTAACACTGTTCCACATCTATGCCAAATCCTCTAAAGGGACAGATGCTAAGGAATTACAACCTTTGACGGAAGGTAGTGATGTCACAGCGTTGGAGGCGGGACCGGACTCAAACACTCAGGTTAGTGTTATCTGAGGCAATGTTGTTTTGAGAAATTAATAATTGATGATAATCTATTGCAACTGTCCTATGAATATCACCTGTTAACAGCTTGTTTCTCCAACTCCAGGGTGAAGACACAAAGCCAGGCAAGGCTCCTGTCCGCTCCAAACACCTGCGCTTCCACTGCAACCACTGCCAAAAGCTCTTCAAGGGAGGCAACGTGGTGAGACACACCCTGGCCCACCTGAAGCTGAGGAAGACCAGGCTCAGCTGCGTCTTCTGTGGCAAACACTTCCAACGGTACAACCGTGCCAAGGAACACGTTCTAGAGCACGTAGAGGAACTGAGAACCACCACGCTCAATAGTAAGATCAAACCTGCTGTCAATGGAGATGCAAAACTGTCGGAGAACGTTAATCAAGCTTCGGAGAACGAGACTAAGCCCACTGAGAATGTGACAGAGCCCCCTGCTCCGATGGATCAGCCTCCCAAACCCAAACGTGTTAAAGCCAAGCCAGTGGTCAGCAAGCAGAGTAGAATCATTCAGAACCTGAGAAACCTGATCAGAAAGACCCAGAAGTGGAAAACGAACACGGACAACCAGGTGTCAGTGGAAGTGAAGGATGAACAGGTGACTGTGAAGGATAAGGTGGTGATTGTGAAAGAGGTGGTGCCTGGGGAGGAGACTGAGGGAGGAGAGAAGAATGAGTGTGAAGGAGAAGAGGAGGGGAAGCAGAAGCAGTACCACCTGTGTCCTGCGGAGGGCTGTGACAGCATCTTTATGAAGATAGGCCCATCGCTGCTGAGACACGCAGTCAACTACCACATGGAGGACGCAGCTGTCCTGGAGAAGACCTTCCAGTGGGGGAAGGGGAAGTGCCAGATCTGCCAGAGGTAAGAAGGGTCTTTCCCCACAGATTATTTTCCAGGTCAGGTGCGAAGGCACTCTGAACAACATGTAGGCCCCACCTAGACCAAAATTGTTAATTGGAACCAATAATAACTCTAAGGTGGGCTGCAACTGATCTCGGTGGGGGCGGGGGTTCTTACCATACAATGGTGTAATTTTGTCTCCATATTTTTTGTTGTGCCCCAGGCACCTGCTGGTGTTCGAGCACTACAGAGACCACATGAAGCTCCATGATGCTCCTCTGAAACAGGCGTGCCTCCACATGAGCTGTGGCCAGTGCTTCAAGACCTCCCAGGAGCTCAAAGACCACATGGACACCCACCGGCCACTCCGCGCCCCCTGTGGGTACTCCGGCTGTAGGGAAATCTTCTTTACCCTCCCCTCTCTCCACGGCCACGAGTGGAGACACTACACCCAGCCCCAGTCTAAAGATGAGCTGGAGCAGGGCGCTACCAAAGAGCTGAGCCCTAAGGGCGAGGCCTCCTGGAAACAGAGGGTGAAGAGCCATAATGTGACAGTGCACGGGTGGAAGGAAACGCCTATTCCCAAATCCAGGCGCTCTGATCCTCACATGAAGTGCATTTACTGTAACAGGTAAAAGAGTGAGACTCTCTACACTACTGTCAAATTATTTTTATCACAGCAACATTTCAACCATGAGGTCTTCATCATGCTAGGCCTGAGACACGACTTGCAGAAGCTAGTGAGAACACCCCATTTTTACTGCTCTCCAGTATTAGGCTTCATCTGTGTCCTGGGAACTAGCCCATAGATGGTTTAGCCGGTAAATTAAATAACCCCCTATGGTCGATGTCCGTGCCCCTGCGGAAATCTAATTAGCATAATATCAAAATCCCCAGATTTCTGCGTCTCAAGCCACCGCAACCTCCTATATAACACTTCTGCATCTGTGGAGGAAGGTGATAGGGCTAGTGCTGTGTTTGTCAGACCATGAGACAACCCGAAAATAGGTCTTCTCACAAAATTATCTGTAGCGTCTGAACGGTTTGGCCTACAAACTATAATGACCCCTCTATGATGAGACTCTCACTAAGGTGTTCTCCGTTTTGCTTTACGACCCCCACAAGCGTCTTGGGACTCGTCTGAAGTCGGTACAGCCATTCTGCCAACTTCTGTCTGTAGCGTCCGAACAGTTTGGGCTACACACTAATACGACCCCTCTGTGTAAAGGTGAGACGAACACGTACAGTACCAGTCAAAAGTTTGGACACACCAGTTTTTCTTAATTGTTTACTATTTTCTACATTGTAGAATAATAGTGACGACATCGAAACTATGAAATAACACATGGAATCATGTAGTACCCAAAAAAAGTAGCCACCCTTTGCCTTGATGACAGCTTTGCACACTCTTGGCATTCTCTTAACCAGCTTCATGAGGTAGTCACCTGGAATGCATTTCAATTAACAGATGTGCCTTGTTAAAAGTTCATTTGTGGAATTTCTTTCCTCAATGCGTTTGAGCCAATCAGTTGTCTTGTGACAAGGAATGGGTGGTATACAGAAGATAGCCAGCCCTATTTCGTAAAAGATCAAGTCCATATTATGGCAAGAACAGCTAAAATAAGCAAAGCAAAACGACAATTCATGAAACTGGCTCTCGTGAGGACCACCGCAGGAAAGGAATACCCAGAGTTACCTCTGCTACAGAGGAGAAGACCTATTTTCACTCTTTTACCTGAGATTGCAGTCCAAATAAATGCTTCGCAGAGTTCAAGTAACAGATCTCGACATCAACTGTTTAGAGGCGACTGTACGAATTAGGCCTTCATGGTTGAATTGCTGCAAAGAAACCGCAACAATAAGAAGATACTTGCTTGCGCCAAGAAACACAAGCAGTGGAAATCTGTCCTTTGGTCTGGAGTCCAAATTAGAGATTTTTAGTTCCAACCTCCATGTCTTTGAGACACAGTGTAGGTGAACGGATGATCTCTGCATGTGTGGTTCCCACTGTGAAGCATGGAGGAGGTGGGGGTATTTAACCAGGCAAGTCCGTTAAGAACAAATTCTTATTTACAATGACTGCCAAACCCTAAACAGGACAATGCTGGGCCAATTGTGCGGCGCCATATGGGACTCCCAATGACAGCCGGATGTGATAGAGCCCGGGATCGAACCAGGGTCTGTAGTGACACCTCTAGCACTGAGATGCAGTGCCTTAGACCGCTGCGCCACTCGGGAGCTTCAAGGAGAGTGATGGAGTGCTGCATCAGATGACCTGGGCTTCTCAATCACCTGACCTCAAGCCAATTGAGATGAGTTGGACTGCAGAGTGAAGGAAAAGCAGCCAACAAGTGATCAGCATTCGTGGGAACTCCTTCAAGAATGTTGGCTAAGCATTCCTCATGAAGCTGGTTGAGAGCATGCCAAGAGTGTGCAAAGGGTGGCTACTTTGAAGAATAACAAAATATTTGATTCCATATGTGTTATTTCATAGTTTTAATGTCTTCACTATTAATCTACAATGTAGAAAACAGTCAAAATAAATAGAACCTTGAATGAGTAGGTGTGTCCAAACTTTTGACTGGTACTGTACATGTCGGTTGTTTTGATCTCGGACACCCACAGGCCTCACAAGACTCATCTGAAGGTCCCCCGATACCAGTCAAATTTGTTTAGATTTTTTTTGTTTGGGGTGGGGGGGAACGACTGTTGTTCCATGTAGTGCATCTGTTATTCAATGCGTTTGTATGGGATAATAGCAGTATAACCAAAAACATTTGCATAAAATAATGAAAAAACATTATTGTGGGGATACTTCAAGGAGTCTTACAATTCTAAATCAGATAGCAAAATTATCCTTGGTTTGACCTACTTTAAACAATTACATATAGCCAAGTAGTACCCACCCCACCCCCTGCTCAGTTTAGACAGAGCTTAGAGTCTTATGGGTTAAGGCCTGGTGAAAATGTTGTTGCTTATGTCCATATCTTTTTTTGTTCCAGGTACCTGTGGAACTACCAGCACTTCCTAGACCACATGAAGATCCATGATGATCCTCTAAAACAGGTGTGTCTCCATCAGAACTGTGGCCAACGCTTTTCCAGAACCCACCTGCTCTGGGAGCACATGGAGACCCACCGGCCTCTCCAGGCCCTCTGTGGGTACTCCGGCTGTAGGCTGATCTTCTCACGCCTCCCCTCTCTCCATGACCACGAGTGGAGGCACTACACTCAGGGCCAGCCTAAAGATGAGCCGACAGAGGAGCAGAGCGCTACCAAAGAGGGGCAGACTCTGGAATCAAACCTCAACAGTAAAAACAATGACGGCCCTGTGGCGACTCCAGGCACTGGTGCTGTCACCAGACCTCCCAGTGACTGCACACACAAACTAATCAACGGCCATGATGGAGAGGACCAGAAAGACCAAGCACCTGAGACATATGTCCCTGCCACCAATACCACCTTCCCCACACAACCCCATCCCAGTCTCGTCCAAAACCTCACTGAGTCAACGACCATGAGGGATGTGGACAATATCGTCACTTTGGCTCAGGTGATGCCTTGCGGAGGGGAACCAGTTATTGCGGAACATAAGACCTTCAAACCAGAGGATCCTTCCTACTTACCCCTGGCCAAAGCCCCCCTCATCCGCCCGCCCCCCTCTACATACCTGACCGAGGCAGCCCTCAGCATGCGCAAGCGCAGGAAACCCAACGAGGTCACTTCCTGTGGGGCTGGCAAGAAGAATAAGGCTACAGTAAAGAGGCACGTGGTGGGGAGGAAGAATGCGTTGCAGGAGGTGGTGGCTGAGAAGGAGGTAGAGGATGATGGCCCCCCTCAAAGACAGCGCTGCTCCAAGTGTTTCTCCTCTTTCCCTAGTCCAGAGGAACTGAAGAGACACCTCTCCCAAAACACCTGCTCCTCCCTCTTCAACTTTGACTCTGATGATGACAGTAAGTAGCACACATCTTATTCACAGAATTTGTGGAGAAATAAAAAAATATATATATTTTTTTGTTGGTATGTTAAAGCTTTACTCAGAAATGAAGGGAATTAGGTGGAGGGAAATTAAAGAAATTAGGTGGAGGGAAATGAAGGGAATTAGGTGGGGAGACGGGCAAGTGGAGAAAGTGAAGGGTGGATGCAGGGATTGAACCCTGGTCTCCGGTATGAGCTTGAACATGTGTTGCATGTGCCAGGGAGTGTTACCACTGCATCACAGTTTTGCACATGAAATCTAAATTCTTACAACAGAATATCGAAAGGGAGAGTTTTGAAACGGCATCAACTTGGTCAACAAACATTTCCGCTTATTTGTAGCAGCTGCTTATATAAATATAATTTGCATAGTGATGCGACACATTTAGTTTGTAAAGCAACTATTTGTTTATGCAAATATTTATTTAAATATTTTCCTTTCCAGGTTAGTGGTAAAGAGGAATGGGAGTGAAATGATGTTCAGAAAAATGTTTTGTTGGTGTTCGAGCACTACAGAGACCACACGACACTCCAGGATGCTCCTCTCAGAAAACAGGTGGAGACTTGTCTATCTGTACTCTCTGAACTGGGCCTAACACAGGCACTGTTAGCACCCAGTCGGCTCTGAGAGCTGTAGGGCCAGTGTCATGGCACACTATAATACTGGTCACTAAAAATACAACACAACTCTGGAGTAAGTGTTATTACCACAATACACTGTACATAGGTCTAGACCGAACAGTATTGCATTTCAGTCATTGACACGACTTTGTTTCAACAAGTCTTATTTGCTTTAAAATCATAGTATGACGAATCACTCTAGGTTACTAATAGTGTTTCAAAAGTACTTCTAATTATGTTCTGTTTGGCATACATTTTTGTTCAGTGTTTTAAGACTTTTTCTAATGACAAAAGAGATGGTTTCACAATGTATTAGAAATTGGTAATCTATGCATTTGATGAGAAATATTTTGTAAAAGAGCATCAAAATGAATTTGAGAATAAAAATCACTGAAGAACCCATAATGTGATAAACGATGTGCACTTACCTGCATTCGTCGTTTATTTATATGTACGAATGTTGATATATTTATTAGGTTTGTACTTAATGTAAATATCCTTCTCAATTCAACTCTATTTTTCTTAAAGAAAAATGTATGACTTGTTTTCAATAAACAATTTACAGTATGAACCAAAGAAGTGGTTAACTGCTGGTTATTTACTAACAAGTTAATACTATCTGGGTCAATAAGGGAGAGAATAACAAACAGTGAACTATAAGAAATTACTTATTTCAGATTACAAATTGCATAATTTATCTTAAAATGATTGCTTTAGTTGTTGGTCATAGTTCGATCCAAGCAAAAGCCATGACAGTGTTGATCTCTACAGGTTTGCATCATATATTTTTTTTTGACAAGTGCAAAGGCCGATGAGTTGAGTTTAGGGAAGTGGAGTAGTGAGAGTAGACTGAGCTCTCCTTTTAGGGATTGCTCCAGAGGTCAAGCTCATTGCAGATACATGAAACACCACTAAAGCAGTGTCCATTACTGCTCCTGGAGCTACTGTAATCAAGGTCTTGTTAAGAAGCTCCAACAGATATGGCAGGGCTAGAACAAAAGCTAGTAGTATGGAGTACTAGTAGCTGTGCCCTGTGGTTAGGAGTAGTTGGAATAGGAGAGCTAGCTATAGATGTGGCCAGGGTCAGAAATTCTCTCTCAGGGTTAGAAACAAATTGGCTAGAGAACAGGGTGCTATCATACCCTAACTACAGGCTTCATGATCAGAGCATACAGTAATACATGCATCAAACAAACTAACACATTCCAGTCATTGTAACATGTATTTCAGTGAGTGAATGAGACACTAAAAGTACTAACGCCTAGTAATAATTATAGACAGTATCTAGGGTTGGCTTTGACCAGTTGAGTTATTCCTCTCACTAAACTAAAGACTGTTTCACTAGAGGTACAGCAAGTCTCTCACAGACAGAAACCCAACAAACAAAGCCAAACATGGGAGATGGAGCAAATGTTTACGCTACATCAGCATTTGACATAAAAATAGTACAGTACTCTCTACAGGTCTGTGTATGGTACAGACAGTACATGTTCAAGTGATATCATGTTCTCCAGATTTTGCTCACACAGGAAGCCCTCCTCCCATTGCATCATTGTGCAGCTGACCAGAGATAAAAACAAGTGCATTGTGTGAAGCAAGGGAGACATACCACTCTGTTGTTGTACCGTGGGAGAGTTCTCGAAACAGATGGGCTTGAAGAGACACTGCTGCTACACAGTACCGAGCTCTTTCTAGAGAGCAGTGTACTGACAGTGATCTGGTACCTGGCTACACAGAAAGCAGCTACATCTGGTGTGCATGAAACCATTTGGGACAAAAGTTTTACTGAACACATCTTTTTATAGATATGGGCCATTTTTTTCTCTTGTTAGAAAAAGTACAATTGTGTCCAGTAAGTGTTCAATTGGATCATAGACACACATTGAATTATTCAAGCCTTCCTATCAGATACAGTATCAAGAAATATATTTATCATCAATACTAACATTTATTTATAATAAATAGGTGCATGCTAAAATGCAACATTAGCACTTTCAAATGGGTGACCCATTAAGATGAAGTAAAACCAGGATAAAGGTATGCAGTGCATTGGGATTCAGACTCACTTTTTCTGTATTTTGTTATGTTTCAGCCTTATTCTAAACCCTCATCAATCTACACATAATACCACATAATGACAAAGCGAAAACAGGTTCTTAGACATTTTTGCAAATGTATTAAAATTAAAAACAGGAATACCTTCTTTACATAAGTATTTAGACCCTTTGCTATGAGACTTGAAATTGAGCTCAGGCGCATCCTGTTTCCATTGATCATTCTTATGATGTTTCTACAGCTTGATTGAAGCCCACCAGTGGTAAATTAATTTGATTGGACATGATTTGACATGGCATGTCAGAGTAAAAACCAAGCCACGAGGTCAAAGAATTAAAATCAAATCAAATTTTATTGGTCACATACATCTAGTGAAATGCTTATGCTTCTAGATCCGACAGTGCAGCAGTATCTAACGGGTAATATGATATCTAACAAATTCCACAACAAAACCTAATATCTAACAATTCCACAACAAAACCTAATACACACAGTCTAGTAAAGGAATGGGATAAGAATATATAAATATACAATTATATGAATGAACAGTGACAGAGCGTCTAAGACGCAATAGATAGTACAGTATATACATATGAGATGTAATGCGAGATATGTAAACATTCTTAAAGTGGCTTCATTAAAGTGTTCCATTTATTAAAGTGGCCAATGATATTAGGTCTGTAGGTAGGCAGCCGTCTCTCTGTGCTAGTGATGGCTGTTTAACATTCTGAAGGCCTTGAGATAGATGTTTTTCAATCTCTTTGTCTCAGCTTTGATGCACCTGTACTGACCTCACCTTCTGGATGGAAACAGGGTGAACAGGCAGTTGCTTGGGTGGTAATTGTCCTTGAATAACTTTTTTGCCTTCCTGTGACATCGGGTGTTGTAGGTGTCCTAGAGGGCAGGTAGTCTGCCCCTGGTGATGCATTGTGCAGACCGCACCAACCTCTGGAGAGCCCTGCGGTTGTGGGCGGTGCAGTTGCCGTACCAGTCGGTGATACATCTGGAAAAGTTTGTGAGGGTTTTCAGTGACAAGCCAAATTGTTTTTGCCTCCTGAGGTTGAAGAGGCTCTGTTGCGCCTTCTTCACCACACTGTCTGTGTGTGTGGACCATTTTAGTTTGTTGTTGATATGTTCACAGAGGAACTTAAAACTTTCCACCTTCTCCACTGTTGTCCCGTCAATGTGGATAAGGGGCTGTTGCCTGAAGTCCACGATCATCTATTTTGTTTTGCTGACATTGAGTAAGAGGTTATTTTCCTGACACCACACTCGGAGGGCACTCACCTCCTCCCTGTAGGCTGTCTCGTCGTTGTTGGTAATCAATCCTACCACTGTTGTGTCGTCTGCAAACTTGATGATTGAGTTGGAGGCGTGCATGGCCCTGCAGTCGTGGGTGAACAAGGATTACAGGAGGGGGCTGAGAACACACCCTTGTGGGGCTCCAGTGTTGAGGATCAGCGGAGTGGAGATGTTGTTTCCTACCTTCACCACCTGGTCTGCCCATGCTCTGAGGAAGCGGTTAGGGATGCTGTCTGGGCCGGCAGCCTTGCGAGGGTTATATGTTTAAATGTTTTACTCACGTCGGCCATGAAGAAGGGGTGCCCACAGTCTTTGGTAGAAGTTCGCGTCGGTGGCACTGTATTGACCTCAAAGCGGGCAAAAAAGTTGTTTAATTTGTCTGAAAGCAAGACGTTGATGTCTGCGACGGGGCTGTTTTTCTTTTTGTAATCCGTGATTGTCTGTAGATCCTGCCACATACGTCTCATGTTTGAGTCGTGGAATTGCGACTCCACTTTGTCTCTATACTGACACTTCGCTTGTTTGATTGCCTTACGGAGGGAATAACTACACTGTTTGTATTCAACCATATTTCCAGTTGACTTGCCATGATTAAATGTGGTGGTACATGCTTTCAGTTTGCGTGAATGCTGCCATCAATCCACGGTTTCTGGTTAGGGAAGGTTTTAATGGTCACAGTGGGTACAACATCTCCAATACACTTCCTTATAAACTCACTCACCGAGTCAGCGTATACGTCAATGTTGTTATCTGGGGCATATCCCAGTCCATGTGATCGAGGCAATCATGAAGCATGGAATCCAATTGGTCAGACCAGCGTTGGATAGACCTAAGCACGGGCGCTTCCTATTTAAGTTTCATGGTCACGGTCAGATTTGCCAAAAGGAAGGCGGGGGAGGGCCTTGTATTCATTGCGGAAATTAGAGTAGCAATGGTCAAGCGTGTTACTCGCTCATGTACTGCAGTCGATATGCTGATAGAATTTAGGTAGCCTTGTTCTCAAATTAGCTTTGTTAAAATCCCCATCTACAATAAATGCAGCCTCAGGATATGTGGTTTCCAGTTTGCTAAAGTCCAGTGAAGTTCCTTGATGGCCGTCTTGGTATCCACTTGCGGGGGGATATACACGACTGTGACAATAACGGAGGAGAGTTCTCTTGGGAGATAATACGGTCGGCATTTGATTGTGAGGAATTCTAGGTCAGGTGAACAAAAGGACTTGAATTCCTGTGTGTTGTTACAATTACACCATGAGTCGGTAATCATGAAACATACACCCCCTCCCTTCTTCTTACCGGAGAGATGTTTATTCCTGTCGGTGCGATGCACTGAAAATCCTGTTGGCTGTACTGACTCCGACAGCATGTCCCAAGCTAGCCATGTTTCCGTAAAACAGAGTATGTTACAATCCCGGATATCTCTTTGGAAATCAACTCTTGCCCTAATTTTGTTGACTTTGTTAACTAGGGACCGGACATTAGCGAGTAATATACTCGGAAGCTGTGGGTGGTGTGCATGCATCCGAAGCCTCACTAGAAGACCTCTCCGGCACCTTCTCCTCCGGTGGCGCTGACAGAGCTCCAGAGTTCCTCTGTGGAGATGGGAGAAACTTCCAGAAGGTAAACCATATCTGCAGCACTCCACCAATCAAGCCTTCCGCCAGGCGGAAGCCACTCCTCAGTTAAAGGCACATGACAGCCCGCTTGGAGTTTACCAAAAGGCACCTAAAGGACTCTCAGACCATGAGAAACAAGATTCTCTGGTCTGATGAAACCAAGATTGAACTCTTTGGCCCGAATGCCAAGCGTCACGTCTGGAGGAAACCTGGAATCCTCTCTACGATGAAGCATGGTGGTGGCAGCATCATGCTGTAGGGATGTTTTTCAGTGGCAGGGACTGGGGGACTAGTCAGGATCAAGGCAACGCACAGAGAGATTCTTGATGAAAACCTGCGCCAGAGTGCTCAGGACCTCAGACTGGGGCGAAGGTTTACCATCCAACAGGACAACAACCCACAAGCACACAGCCAAGACAACACAGGAGTGGCTTTGGGAAAAGTCTCTGAATGTCCTTGAGTGGCCCAGCCAGAGCCTGGACTTGAACCGATCTAACTTCTCTGGTGTCATGACTTTCCTTCCTGGTTGAGGATCATAGAGACTCCCCCCCTCTCACCCACCAGAGAGGAAGGGGGGAAGTGGGACAGTCTTATGACTTTAACAACCAGTCGTAAACTCTCTCTGGACATGCAGTACTGAACAACGGAATCTGATGTGTGTAGAAGGATTTGGCATTGGAACATTAGTTTTCAAATACAAACGTCTGGAATGGTTGGTTGAGATCCAAACAATAAATCCTGTCAAAAGTTTGTTTTCTGATATCATTAAGGACGGTAACTAACTGTAACTCTGGAAATATACGTCCCAGTTATCAGATTTACATTTAAATGTTGTAAAACTTATATGAATAAATATGAAACTATTTGTGAGAAGATGAAATGTGATTTTAGCTAAGATATTTGTGACCATGCGGGTATAGATATATCAGTGACCACGCGGGTATAGACATTTTGGCAACGTGATGGGAACAGCCCTCCAAGGCGAGTGCTTAAAATGACTCGCCGAGGAATTACCATACCAGACCAGAAAGTGTAGAGCGGTGGCTACATCTTAAAATGGTTTAAAACTACAAGACTGGTATACTTGCAGCGCGAGCTGAATACGCTGAAATGGTTTAAAACTAACAGACCAGAAAACGGTAATACTCAAACTGTCGAGTGAAGAAGATAAAGACTGCATCGGGATCATTCAGTCTGCAGCTTTTTAAGTTCTTTAGTCTAGTAAACTCAACCAAGACCACCGCTTGAGTACCTCTGATGTATGCAGTCTAACGAACACTCGGAGACAAAATAGCCTACTACAACTGAGGACATTGTGACCTCTGGTGAACAACCAGAGACTTAAATCAAACTACTCGCCAAAGACGGACGAGTGGTTTCAACGGAGAGATGACAAAGAAATACCAGTGTAAATATATGTGTTGCATTTCTTTTCGAATGAGCAGTCGTTCATGTGCAAAGTATTCATTTTTCATGAGCATAGCTTCCACATGTATGTACCAGCCCACTCTCTTTGTCTCTCCCGCTCTTTCTCTCCCCACCCCTTTCATTGTGTAACAAGCCATCATATCGGGTTAGTCCACTAGGGATTTTTCCTTGCATTATGTTAGTAATCAATTCAACCTATGCTGTGTGTTTATGTATTTCTGTGTGATTATTTAGTTAGTTAGTAAATAAATAATTAAGCCAATTTGTGCATCGCTGAATCATCATTTAGACTAGGGTTCGTGCACATTTATGAAGTCAACAACTTTCAGAATGAGACTGATATGAGGTAATAATGATTAATGGATGACTGGTATAAAAACGATATATTCTTGAGTTAATTCAGGAAACGGTAACTCATTAAACAAACTTTTTCTGTGGTGTCCCAAGTACTAATGAGTTAATTGTTACATGATAAATGTAATCACATAATAATTAAACATAGTTAATTGATTTGATAAAATAGCTGTCATCACATTTAATGGTAGTCACGTCACAACATTGGAGAGACTTGTTAATAGCTGTGCAGTGACATTCCCCATCCACCCTAACAGAGTTTGAGAGGATCTGGAGAGAAGAATGGGAGAAACTCCCAAGCTTGTAGAGTTATACCAAGGAATACTCAAGGCTGTATTCGCTGCCAAAGGTGCATCAACAAAGTACTGAGTAAAGGGTCTGAATACTTATGTAAATGTGATATTCTTATAACTTTGTAAAAACCTGTTTTAGCTTTGTCATTATGGGGTATTATGTGTTCATTATGAGGCACAAAATGTTTATAAATTAATTTTAGAATAAGGCTGTAACGTAACAAAATGTGGAAAAAGTCAAGGGGTCTGAATACTTTCAGAATGCACTGTAGGTTCACAGTGTAGAAGTGCAGAGGGGGAGAAACAGGAAGAAAGGATTAGGGCTAGACACACAGACCTCTTTACTGAGGATAGAAGTGTCTGCAGGCTTAACTTTGTGTTTTTCTGTGTTTCTGTGTGTTTCTATGGCTTGTTGCTATGCCTTAGTGAAAGCTGTTGGTGCTCCAGTTTTAGGACAGGTACAGTAAGTGACTTTAAGTAAGTGATCTTCCCAGGAGAGGACACTCTGAAGGCTGGACCACTTGGAAGACTCCCCATGTGCTCCAGGATCCATTTCAACAGCTGAAGGAGAGACGGGGCAAGGCTGGGTTAGGACAGGAGATAAGAGACTGTCCAGTTAAAGGTGAAAGGTCAGTGTTGAGGTGCCTTCTCATCCGTGTCTCCGAAGTCTGCCTTGCACCACTTGAGACTGTCTGAGACTAACCTCTCACTTCCCAGAATCTAACACATAGACGTCATCGATCCAGGAAGGCTTCGGCCGCCATGCGCAGCTGACTATCGATGTCCTGATTTGTCATAGAGGACACCATGTGGCTTTACTCACACAACTCCATTCTCAGAAAATACTGACCCTGGTCTTTAAAACAAATTAATCTGCGCCACTACATTTACAGTATTTGCAGTGTAAAACCCCAGTGTGTTACCTGTGGAGTCTATGTTTTGATGGGTGGACAGTCTTTAGCTTCACAATCCAGAGCCAGATGGATTATAGGCTCAGTGTCTGGGAGAGCCACCTAGTGGACAAGCAGAGAACAACCACAATCACCAATGCAACTACTGCCACAGATTGTTCCTAGAAAAACACATTTCACCAGTAAATCAGAGAAATAAATGTAGCCAGAGGAATGATAATGAGTTGAGCAGTTTATTCTGTCCAGATGAGTAGTGTACCTGTAAGCGAGGGTCAGTCTTAGAGAAGGGCCCGAGAAGCCGTGCGACGCCATTTCTGTTCCCCCTCAAAACTCCGTTCTCTATGTCCTGCAGCGTGAACACCTCTCCCCCCGATCAGGCAGCTCACGTAGATAAAGAACTGCAAACAACACACAGGAACAAATAAATGTCATTGCTGAACAGAGTATTATTTGTTGTCTTTCACACAATCCTAGATAGTTCTCTTACCCTGGATCTCTGCCACGTGTTGGTTGGGGCTCCCAGCCCGGAGGATGACCAGAGCATTGTAGGTGTTGATGAAGAAGGCTAGTTTCTCCTCTCTGGTCAGAGATAGCAGCTCTACTCTCTGTAGCTGAACAGCCAGATGACAGTAGCACTCAAACACTGTCATCTCATAATAAATGTGTTGTACTGGAGGGTTCAGTTTGTTCAGTGTGCCTCTTAACTTTCCGTCAGCAGAGAGACACTTTGAAAACTTCAGGAACTTATCCCTCAGAATGGCAGACAACTCAGCAGTTGAGAGAGAGAAAGAAGAGACATATCTATATTGAATAAAAATAGAAATGTATCATGCAACAACTTCAAAGATTTTGCTGAGTTACAGTTCACATAAGGAAATCAGTCAATTTATATAAATTAATTCGGCCCTAATCTATGGATTTCACATGACTGGGAATACAGATATACACATGTTGGTCACAGATATGGGCGTGGATCAGAAGGCCAGTCAGTATCTGGTGTGACCACCATTTGCCTCATGTGACCACCATTTGCCTCATAGAGTTGATCAGGCTGTTGATTGTGGCCTGTTGAATATTGTCCCACTCAATTTCAATGGCTGTGCAAAGTTCCTGGATGTTGGCGGGAACTGGAACACGATGTTGTACACGTCAATCCAGAGCATCCCAAACCTGCTCAATGGGTGACATGCCTGGTGAGTATGCAGGCCATGAAAGAACTGGGACATTTTCAGCTTCCAGGAATTGTGTACAGAGCCTTGCGACACGGGGCCGTGCATTATCATGCTGAAATATGAGGTGCCGGCTGTCACGACTTCCTCCGAAGTCGGCTCCTCTCCTTGTTCGGGCGGCGTTCGGCGATCGACGTCACCGCTTTCTAGCCATCGGCGCTCCATTTTTCATATATCCATTTGTTTTGTCTTGTTCCATACACACCTGGTTTTCCTTTCCCCAATCATTCTACTTGTATTTAACCCTCTGTTTCCCATCATGTTTTGTGTGTAATTGTTTCATATTATGTGGTGTTAATTTACACTCTTTACTTTTTTGTTCCATTTTTTGAGCGCGTTTGATTTATATAGTGCTCTCGTTTTTGGAACTATAATAAAAGTGTGCCTGTTCATTGTACTCTGTTCTCCTGCACCTGACTTCGCCTATAATACACCATTGACACCGGCGGCAGATGAATGGCACGGCAATGAGCCTCCAGAATCTCGTCAAGGTATCTCTGTGCATTCAAATTGCCATCAATAAAATACCGAAACCCCACCCCCACCATGGGGCACTCTGTTCACAAAGTTGACAAACCGCTCTCCCACAGGACGCCTGCACGTGGTCTGCGGTTGTGAGGCAGTTGGACGTACTTCCAAATTCTCTGAAATTACGTTGGAAGCGGCTTGTGGTAGAGAAATGAACATTCAATTCTCTGGCAACAGTTCTGCATTCGGCATGCCAATTGCACACTCCATCAACACTTGAGACATCTGTGGCATTGTTTTGTGTGACAAAACGGCATATTTTAGAATAGCCTTTTATTGTCCCCAGCTCAAGGTGCAAATGTGTAATGATCATACTGTTTTATCAGCTTCTTGATATGCCAGACCTGTCAGGTGGATGAATTATCTTTGCAAAGGATAAATGTTCACTAACAGGGATGTAAACGATTTGTGCACAACATTTGACAGAAATAAGCTTTTTGTGTGTATGGAATTGTATTTCTATCATTAATCATAAAAAAAAGATAATGAGCACATGTCCTAACTAGGAAAGACAGTTTGTTCCAGAAGTTATTTTCTAATGCAAGACAAGAAGAGGCATGCAGAAATGCCAGACTCATTCAATGCCAGAGACACACACACTTGTGTGTATAACTAGAAAAAGAGAAGCTCCAAGTGGGAATTATCTGAAAGGGCCTAAACAACCTAAGAGCAAGCACAAGTGGCAGTGCCAAGGAAAATCTCCCTAGTAGGAAGAAACCTTGAGGACAACCAGACTCTCAAGAGGGAGTCCTACCTACCCTGTGAAGGGGAGCATGCAACAGTCTGTCCTGCATTCAGGGCTGAGTGAGGGTCATGTTCCATCAGCCTGTACAGCCTGTCACTCATTCCAAACCCCTGCCTTGGCCATGCTTGTCCAGTAACACCTGCCCAGTCTCACACACCTTAGTTCTCTCTGCCAGAGTCTGAGAATTTGAACCATAGAGTAAGAATTATAGAATATAATTAGAATCTGTGTGTAGAATCTAGGAATTTCTGTTTACTAATTTTCTTTCCATGACTGCAGCAGGACTTACCCATGCCCCTAACTTCCTGCAGCCAGCCAACCAGCTGTGCTCCTGTGAAGCTGTTTCTGCAAATGCTCAGTCCCCTCCACTGACATCCAAACACATCGCTCCGCTTGAGCTCTTCTATCATGTCCGCTAACGCATCCCTCTCACACTTAAACTCTGAGGAGAATGCACAAAAGGCTTCCACTGGGGGATACAGTTAAAAAGAGTCAATCATCTCCTGTTTGAATGGATGCTACTCACCAGACACCGATACTACAGGAATGTGTAAGGGCAAATGGTTGGAGAAATGGACAAATGTTTCATTCATATTTCTCTACAGTGCAGCTATGAAATATAATATGTATTTCTTACTCTCTAGTCGATATGAATGTATTTTATGGACATGAATGGTTACACGGGAGCCTATAACTCACATACACATATTGGAGCCGGGCAGAGAGGCCAGGTGCTGGCTGGTCTGGGGCTATCAGGTAACACTGGTCCACGGTCTGCATGGGCTGTGGTGACAAGAGATGGGCACACACACCCACACACACAGCTGCTGGGGATGCTGAAACAAAACCAGCCTGTCTCTCATGTAGCAAACTCCAACATTCCAGCCAGCCAGCCAGCCACTTCTTCCCCAGGTCTTATGACACTGATATTACAGCTGGTATTCCAACAGTAGCAAGTCCAAAAAGGTCTGTTCCATGATTAAAACTAGAGGGAGACTAGATTAGTCTACGAGGGTCTGATCTGAATAACGACCAGAGAAGAAGAGGTATCTTTTAGAGCAGGGTTTCCAAAACTCGGTCCTCGGTTTTCAATGACAACACCTTTGTGACGTCCGTCTTCCGTTTACACAGGTGTTAGGAGACGCAGATAGCTAATTAGCACAGGTAGTCCACTCTGTCTTCCATCTGTTTTCTGTAAACAAGTGTTGTAACATGGAAATATGGGAGAGTAGGAACCCTAACCCTATAAAAGTGTGTATCAATTTATCCTTTTGTTTAAAAAAAAATATTTCTCACTGATATGAAAGATAAGGTCCATATGCTCAGACCGTTCAGACCGAGCGTTGAGGCTCTTAAACTCCCCATACAGAAGACGCCTTCAACCAATGACTCGTATGTGTAATGCAATGGAACACGATAAAGGGCTAGCTAGCATAAGGGATTCCATTCCAAGCACAGAGGAGTTATTCTATTTGTTAGAGCAGCGTTGTTAGTTTTCCTACAAGCCTTTCATTCTAATAGTAATATATCATATTCATATTCTCACACAAATCACAGTATATGCATTACATATTGGCTTATAGAGAAAAAACTGTTCTTTGTCCCGATGTAAAAGTGGGATGGGGATTACTCAGTAGGGTCTGTAGAATCTGTATGGTGTCAATCGACCTGGTCTCAGAGCATTTCGTATTATTCTGTATGTAAACCCAAGACACTCCATTTAGTATATGTTACATTTCATATGGTATGTATTCATTTGTGGATGTCCATCACCCATTCGTATGATATGTTAAGAATTACAATTTGTATTATATGTTATGAATTTGCCAAATGTGCAATATGTTACGAATTCTAGCTAGGTGGCTAACGTAAGCTAGCTGGCTAATGTTAGCTAGGCTAGGGGTTAAGGTTAGGGTTAAGTTAAGGAGTTATATTAAGGTTAGGTTAGAACCCAAAAATGTCATCGTATTACTCCAGTGCTAGCCTCTTAACACTGGCTTCCTGTTAAGGCTAGGGCTGATTTCAAGGTTTTACTGCTAACCTACAAAGGATTACATGGGCTTGCTCCTACTTTTCTTTCTGATTTGGTCCTGCCGTACAAACCTACAGGTACGCTATGGTCACAAGACGCAGGCCTCCTTACAGTCCCTAGAACTTCTAAGCAAACAGCTGGAGGCAGGGCTTTCTCATATAGAGCTCCATTTTTATGGAATGGTCTGTCTATCCATGTGAGAGACACAGACTCGGTCTCGACCTTTAAGTCTTTATTGAAGACTAATCTCTTCAGTAGGTCCTATGATTGAGTGTAGTCTGGCCCAGGAGTGTGAAGGTGAACGGAAAGGCACTGGAGCGACAAACCACCCTTGCTGTCTCTGCCTAGCCAGTTCCCCTCTCTCCACTGGGATTCTCTGCCTCTAGCCCTATTACGGGGACTGAGTAATACTGGTGCTCTTCCATGCCGTCCCTAGGAGGGGGTATCACTTGAGTGGGTTGAGTCACTGACGTGATCTTCCTGTCCGGGTTGGCGCCCCTCTCGGGTTCGTGCCGTGGGGGAGATCTTCGTGGGCTATACTCGGCCTTGTCTCAGGGTAGTAGGTTGGTGGTTGAAGATATCCCTCTATTGGTGTGGGGGCTGTGCTTTGGCAAAGTGGTGGGGTTATATCCTGCCTGTTTGGCCCTGTCCGGGGGTATCGTCGGACATGGCCACAGTGTCTCCCGACCCCTCCTGTCTCAGCCTCCAGTATTTATGCCGCAATAGTTTATGTTTAGGGGGGCTTATCCGGAGTCCTGTGTGAATTTAAGTATGCTCCCTCTAATTATCTCTCTCTGTCCTTTTCTCTCTCTTTCTCTCTTCTCTCAGAGGATCTGAGCCCTAGGACCATGCTCCAGGACTACCTGGTCTGATGACTCCTTGCTGTCCCCAGTCCACCTGGTCATGCTGCTGCTCCAGTTTCAACTGTTCTGCCTGCGGCTATGGAACCTTGACCTGTTCACTGGACGTGCTACCTTGTCCTGGACCTGCTGTTTTGGACTCTCTCTCTACCGCACCTGCTGTCTCTAACTCTGAATGATTGGCTATGAAAAGCCAACTGACATTTACTCCTGAGGTGCTGACCTGTTGCATCCTCTACAACCACTGTGATTATTATTATTATCTGACCCTGCTGGTCATCTATGAACGTTTGAACATCTTGACCATATTCTGTTATAATCTCCACCTGGCATAGCCAGAAGAGGACTGGCCACCCCTCATAGCCTGGTTCCTCTCTTGGTTTCTTCCTAGGTTCTGGTCTTTCTAGGGAGTTTTTCCTAGCCACCGTGCTTGCTGTTTTGGGTTTTAGGCTGAGTTTCTGTACAGCACTTAGTGACATCAGCTGATGTAAAAAGGGCTTTATGAATTAATGTCATTGATTGATTGATTGTTAGCTATATGGGTTAGGGTTAGCTAACATGCTAAGTAGTTTCAAAGTAGCTACAAATTAGTAAGTACTTGAAAAGTTGCAAATTATATCAAATAAAAGTTGTCCGTGATGAACTTCGACCTCGCAACCGTTGGGTTGCTGGACATTTGCGTTATACGCCAACCCATTCATCCCGACCAGGCACGCAGTTTTGTTTTTGCCTTAAGTAACCATCTGTCTTATGTAACCATGTCAAAGGTAACATATACAAGTTTCAGTGTGCAGATTTTAATGTTACGTCTAGTCTATGAGACCAGGCTGATATCTTGGGTGAGATTTGATTGAGCTGCACCACTGACTCTTCCTCATATGAACTTGGCTACATCAGGATGAAAATCAGAAGCAGGTTCTTTATCCTCAAAAGTGTGTACATTTTGGGGGTTGTTTCTGAGCAGTTGACGTTCCCTCATTTAAACTATCCACAGGTATTAGATTTTGAACCTCAGCATCACTTACATTCTCTGTTTGTACCCTTCTGTTTAATTTAATCTTGTTGTCACTAGCAATGGAATCACTAGCAATGAAATAAATGTGTCACAGTAATATAGGTATGACAGTCCATCATTGTTGCAGTCTTTGAAGTAGTGGGCTTCTTAATTAATCCCCTGCTAATAATCTGTATTTGGCACTTCCATTAGCGCAAGGCGAGAGTGCATGAAAGTCGTGTATGGAATGCCACTTTATACACCCTTTTTTGTTTTTCCAACTGATGTTCAACACAAAAACAGTCAATTAATGTATTGTTTTGGAATTAATATGACATGCAGGATTACATTTAGTAATAACTAGCAGGCTGTTCGCCACAGCCCCCCGGAAAAACTGAAAACATTTGGTTAGTAGAACCTCAACTGAGTATTTTCCACGCCAGTTTATTTGAGACAGGTACTGTAGTAACATTTTCTCTTTACCAGTGTGTGGTCTTACAGTGACTAAAATATGACATCCCATTACAATGCTTTTGGGCCACGTACACTAAGGTCAGGGCTCTGTGCAGGCCAGTCAAGTTCTTCCTCACCGATCTTGACAAACCATTTTTGTATGGACCTTGCTCTGTGCACTGGAGCATTGTCATGCTGAAATAGTAAAGGGCCTTCCCCAAACTGTTGCCACAAAGTTGGAAGCACAGAATTGTCAAAATGTAATTGTAGGCTGTAGCATTAAGATTTCATTTCAATGGACTAAGGGGCCTAGCCTGAACCACGAAAACAGCCCCAGACCATTATTCCTCCTCCACCAAACTCAGATTCAAATTCAGAGCCCCATGAAATGACATCATATATGGATTCTACAGACCCTAATGAGTATTCCCTACAATACTTTTACTGCGGCACTTAGAACAGATTTTGCTCCATGAGCCAATATGTAATTTATAGGTAGAAAGTGTTGCAGGTTATTTAGATTTTCAGTCCCCCATGGAAAATCACGAAATAAATTCTACAGACCCTACAGGTTATTTAGATTTTCAGTCCCCCATGGAAAATCACGAAATAAATTCTACAGACCCTACAGGTTATTTAGATTTTCAGTCCCCCATGGAAAATCACGAAATAAATTCTACAGACCCTACAGGTTATTTAGATTTTCAGTCCCCCATGGAAAATCACGAAATAAATTCTACAGACCCTACAGGTTATTTCGATTTTCAGTCCCCCATGGAAAATCACGAAATAAATTCTACAGACCCTACAGGTTATTTAGATTTTCAGTCCCCCATGGAAAATCACGAAATAAATTCTACAGACCCTACAGGTTATTTAGATTTTCAGTCCCCCATGGAAAATCACGAAATAAATTCTACAGATTATTTGCAAGACCTGGCACACTTCAGAATATTTTTTGGTGACCTGTCATGCCCTCTGATGTGTGACAAAGGAAGTATTAGACTCTAGTCACAAAAGGAATTGGTTATTTCAGAAATAATAGTTTTTAGAGCCCTCTACTGTTCTCTCTATCCATCTCTCAATCCCCCATCCCATCATGCTTTTTCTACTTTTTTTTAACACTTTTTGTGTCTTAGTTTTCAAGAATGTAGGTACAGTAGTAATAATAAAATGTTTTTTAAAATGTTTTAATTTCACCTTTATTTAACCAGGTAGGCTAGTTGAGAACAAGTTCTCATTTACAACTGCGACCTGGCCAAGATAAAGCACAGCAGTTCGACACATGCAACGACAGAGTTACACATGGAAGAAACAAACATGCAGTCAATAATACAGTAGAAAAAAGAAAAACCTATATACAGTGAGTGCAAATGAGGTAAGATAAGGGAAGTAAGGCAATAAATAGGCCATGGTGGCGTAGTAATTACAATATAGCAATTAAACACTGAAATGGTGAGCAAGATAAATAAATAAATACAGTATGTATCTGTTTACAGATGGCCTATGTACAGATGCAGTAATCTGTGAGCTGCTCTGACAGCTTGTGCTTAAAGCTAGTGAGGGAGATATGGGTCTCCAGCTTCATTGATTTTTGCAGTTCGTTCCAGTCATTGGCAGCAGAGAACTGGAAGGAAAGGCGGCCAAAGGAGGAATTGGCTTTGGGGGTGACCAGTGAGATATACCTGCTGGAGCGCATGCTATGGGTGGGTGCTGCTATGGTGACCAGTGAGCTGAGATAAGGCGGGGCTTTACCAAGCAGAGACTTGTAGATGACCTGGAGCCAGTGGGTTTGGCGACGAGTATGAAGCGATGGCCAGCCAACGAGAGAGTACAGGTCGCAGTGGTGGGTAATATATGGGGCTTTAGTGACAAAACGGATGGCACTGTGATAAACTGCATCCAATTTGTTGAGTAGTGTTGGAGTCTATTTTGGCAGCGTGTTTGGCAGCATGAGTGAAGAATGCTTTGTTGCGAAATAAGAAGCCGATTCGAGATTTTTTGGATTGGAGATGGTTAATGTGAGTCTGGAAGGAGAGTTTACAGTCTAGCCAGACATAATAACAATAATAAATATAAAATTTGTACTCTGGGCGAAGAAGAAAGTTAAAATATAAGTCAACATGAGTGCATATCCATAATCACAGTAAACTGTTAAAAAATAATAATAAAAAAATGTAGAATAATATAATAAACAAAACTATAACTGAATGTGCCTCCATTAAGAATCCCCCCCCCCCCCCCCCCCAATAGGTCCCTTCTCACTCAATAGGACACCCCCAGCACCTCCGCCATCCCGATCAACCTCCCCCAACCCTCAACCACAAAACAAACTAATGACAATAATAGAAATTAAAATAATAGAAATATATACCAAGATATACAGTTGAAGTCGGAAGTTTACATAGACTTAGGTTGGAGTCATTAAAACTCATTTTTCAACCACACCACTTAACAAACTATAGTTTTGGCAAGTCGGTTAGGATATCTACTTTGTGCATGACGCAAGTACTTTTTCTAACCATTTTTTACAGACAGATTATTTCACTTATAATTCACTGTATCACAATTCCAGTGGGTCAGAAGTTTACATACCCTGAGTTGACTGTGCCTTTAACCTGTTGAGTGTAGGGGGCAGTATTATGATGTTTGGATGAAAAACGTTTCTCAGGCCCAGAAGCTAGAATATGCATATAATTGTCAGATTAGGATAGAAAACACTCTAAAGTTTCCAAAACGGTCAAAATATTGTCTGTGAGTAAAACAGAACTGATATTGCTGGCGAAAACCTAAGGAAAATCCAACTAGGAAGTGCCTCTTATTTTGAAACCTCCCTGTTCCATTACATGCCTCCCCCCCATTTAAATGGATATCAACCAGATTCCACATGGTGTGAACAGTCTTTAGACATATTTTCAGCCTTTTATTCTGAAAAATGAGCGAGAATGATCACATCGCATCAGTGGATGGCTGGGTGCCAGCAGACTTTTGCATGCGCCAACAGCTTGTAGTAGACATTTTCTCTCTCTCTCCTATTGAAAAAGCTACGGTCCGGTTGAAATATTAATGATTATTTATTGTAAAAACAACCTGAGGATTGATTATAAAAAACGTTTGACATGTTTCTATGAACTTTACTGATACTATTTGGAATTTTTGTCTGCCCTGTCGTGACCGCTCGAGCCTGTGGATTACTTAACATAACGCGCCAACCAAATGGAGGTATTTTGGATATAAAAATAATATTTATGGAGCAAAAGGAACATTTATTGTGTAACTGGGAGTCTCGTGAGTGCAAACATCCAAAGATCATCAAAGGTAAGCAATTCATTTTATTGCTTTTCTGACTTTCGTGACCAATCTACTTTGCTGCTACCTGTTTGTAATGTTTTGTCTACTGAGAGAGATGTCCTTACATAAACACTTGGATTGCCATCGATGTAAAGCTTTTTTGAAATCTGACATGCCAGGTGGATTAACAACAAGCTAAGCTGTGTTTTGCTATATTGCACTTGTGATTTCATGAAATTAAATATTTTTTGTAATTTGAATTTGGTGCTCTGCAATTCAGCGGATGTTGATGAAACTGATCCCTCTAATGGGATGGGTGCTCCAAGAAGTTAAACAGCTTGGAAAATTCCAGAAAATGATGTCATGGCTTTAGAATATTCTGATAGGAGAATTTACATAATTTGAGTCAATTGGAGGTGTACCTGTGGATGTATTTAAAGGCCTACCTTCAAACTCAGTGCCTCTTTGCTTGACATCCTGGGGAAATCAAAATAAATCAGCCAAGACCTCAGAAAAAAAATGGTTGACCTCCACAAGGCTGGTTCATCCTTGGGAGCTATTTCCAAATGCCTTAAGGAACCACGTTCATCTGTACAAACAATAGCATGCAAGTATAAACACCATGGGACCACACAGCGGTCATACCGCTCAGGAAGGAGACGCAATTTGTCTTTTAGAGATGTACGTACTTTGGTGCAAAAAGTGAAATCAATCCCAGACCTTGTGAAGATGCTGCAGGAAAGAGGTACAAAAGTATCCATAGCCACAGTAAAACAAGTCCTATATCTACATAACCTGAAAGAACGCTCAGCAAGTAAGAAGCTAATGCTCCAAAACTACCGTAAAAAAATCCAGACTACGTTTGCCAAACTGCACATGGGGACAAAGATCGTACTTTTTGGAGAAATGTCCTCTGGTCTGATGAAACAAAAATAGAACTGTTTGGCCATAATGACCATCGTTATGTTTGGAGGAAAAAGCGTCAGGCTTTCAAGCCGAAGAGACCATCCCAACCGTGAATCACAGGGGTGGCAGCATCATGTTGTGGGGGTGCATTGCTGCAGGAGGGACTGGTGCACTTCACAAAATAGATGGCATCATGAGGCAGGAAAATTAAGTGGATACAGTATATTGAAGCAACGTCTCAAGACATCAGTCAGGAAGTTAAAGCTTGGTCGCAAATGGGTCTTCCAAATGGACAATGACACCAAGCATACTTCCAAAGTTGTGGCAAAATGCCTTCAGGACAACAAAGTTGAGGTATTGGAGTGGCCATCACAAAGCCCTGACCTCAATCCCAATCCCAAGACCCACACCAATTTGCTTACCGCCCCAACAGGTCCACAGACCTCACGCTGCACACTGCCCTAACCCATCTGGACAAGAGGAATACCTATGTAAGAATGCTGTTCATCGATTACAGCTCAGCATTTAACACCATAGTACCCTCCACACTCATCACTAAGCTGGAAACCCTGGGTCTCGACCCCTGCCCTGTGCAACTCGGTCCTGGACTTACTGACAGGCCGCCCCCAGGTGGTGAGGGTAGGTAACAACATCTCCTCCCCGCTGATCCTCACAAGGGTGCGTTCTCAGCCCTCTCCTGTACTCCCTGTTCACCCACGACTGCGTGGCCATGCACGCCTCCAACTCAATCATCAAGTTTGTAGATGACACTACAGTGGTAGGCTTGATTACCAACAACAACGAGACGTCCTACAGGGAGGAGGTGAGGGCCCTCGGAGTGTGGTGTCAGGAAAATAACCTCACACTCAACGTCAACAAAACAAAGGAGATGATTGTGGACTTCAGGAAACAGCAGAGGGAGCACCCCCCTATCCACATCGATGGGACAGTAGTGGAGAGGGTAGAAAGTTTTAAATTCCTCGTCGTACACATCACGGACAAACTGAATTGGTCCACCCACACAGACAGCATGGTGAAGAAGGAGCAGCTGCGCCTCTTCAACCTCAGGAGGCTGAAGAAATTTGGATTGTCATCAAAAGCACTCACAAACTGTTACAGATGCACAATCAAGAGCATCCTGTCGGGCTGTATCACCGCCTGGTACGGAATCTGCCCCGCCCACAACCGTAAGGCTCTCCAGAGGGTAGTGAGGTCTGCACAACGCATCACCGGGGGCAAACTTGCAGTAGTTCTAACGTTACATTGTTATTATTTTATCAAGGAACAGCAACTTTGTGGCCTCACATGTCAAGTTGGCTTGCTACTTCGTTTCAACATGTCACTAATCATAGTTTAAAACCGTTAATCATAGATTTACTGATCCAGATTTAAAATTAAGTGGTGCAACACATCTCTGATGAATTATAAACCTACATTACAAAACCTAGATTAGCTCTAATCCTAGATTAATTTAAACCATGTTGGTACAACCCACCCTTAGATTTGGCAGGACATAGTGTCCCCATGAGTGATAGAACACTGAGCCAATCACGGCGCAACGCTCAGTATTTTCTGCTGGTTTATCCCACCACCACAGAAATCACCGAGCTTAACTCAATGATATATATATATATTTTTACATTGTTTGCAAACTGATATGTGACACGTATTAATGCCAAAATAAGATTCAAAACAGGCAAGCACCCCAAATTAAAACTTTTTTGTTGTTGCAAAAAACATGAATAAACAGCCCTGAATGACTGGTCACGACAGGGTATGGGATTTAATTAGCGATCTCTTTCTTTCTCATGCGCTTTATTTAGGGTTATATTTATTTAGGGTTATATTCCATCGAAGTTGCATTACTTTTCAAAGTTTTGTACAATAATTGTGTAGTAGTAGACCACCAATACATTGGTTCATAAACCAAATATTTTGCGTTTTTTATAGAGGTTACCAAGTTAACAAGCTTTCTTCTTTTCGGGAAATGAAACCGAAAGTTCCTAGATATGATCTGCTGAAACGGAATTGGTTAGATCGGCATATATTGCTGGCATAATCTGTCAGGAAGTTGCTATAACAAGTTTCAGCACCTATTTCTGATTTTAAATTAGCTCTTTAATTCTGAAGATGTCAAGATTGAATTACAAGGAGCGTTATGGTTGCCGACGGCTGTTAGAGATGATGACAAATGATGACATATCCTCACTTCGATTTACTATCACTAACAAAAAGAAGGGTCTTTTCGAGAGCACATCAGGTAGGTTTCATCCTTCATTGAAGCTAGAATCCTTAGTTGCTACATCCGTATTTGGATTTATACATTAATTCTATATACCCATTCATGAAGAATATAACTTATAAATGCCTCATGGGCGTAGTTAATCAGAAACCAAAGTACAAGCTTGTTTTACTCTGTTTGTAAACAATGTAAACGTAAACAAACACTATATAGCCTAAAAAAAACAATCATTTGATGTCATTATAACGCATCTCTTCGTTGTCTGACGACGAGTATGAAATATCGGACCAATGCGCAGCGTGGTAAGTGTCCATGTTAATTTATTAACTGAACACACAAAAACAAAATAACGACGTGAATGGAAGAAACGAAACAGTTCTGCAAGGTGACATACACTAAACAGAAAACAACTACCCACAAGTCATAGTGGGAACACAGGCTACCTAAGTATGGTTCTCAATCAGAGACAACGATTGACAGCTGCCTCTGATTGGGAACCATACCAGGCCAAAAGCAGAAATACAACACATAGAACAAAAACATTGAATGCCCACCCCAACTCACGCCCTGACCAAGCTAAAACAGAGACATAAAAATGGAACTAAAGTCAGGACATGACAGTCATGGATGGTCAGTACTTGCATCCATAGATGCAATTTGTGAATGGTTATATTTCTACGAAGGAGCAGCAATGACCAGCCTGCGTCTCCTGGCCCTGGCGAGGGACGAGAGGCTGCTATTGAGCCCCAACCTGGAGCCTGGTGGCCTGAAGGCCCTGTCCTCCCCCCACGGCCTGGTGCTGGTGGCTGTGGCAGGGACCATCCACAGAGACAGAGAATGTGGGGTGTCTGATTTGTATTTGTTTCGTTTAACAATTCTAGCTTTAAAAACACATTTGTATTAAAACATGTTAATACATTGTTATACAATTCATTAATTTAGCCTGCAATTGGTTTTAGAAAATGTGGATGAAATGTACTTTCTTAGCTCCATGTATTGAAGGTAGACTCAGCAATATCATCATAGCAGGGCGACTGTTTGCAGACATCATCAACAACAACAGAATTCACATACGTGCCATTGCCAAGATT
The DNA here is from genome assembly GCF_013265735.2 of Oncorhynchus mykiss. Taxonomy (NCBI): domain Eukaryota; kingdom Metazoa; phylum Chordata; class Actinopteri; order Salmoniformes; family Salmonidae; genus Oncorhynchus; species Oncorhynchus mykiss. The sequence goes on from NC_048586.1 coordinate 28,073,773, forward strand.
TCCAGACAGTTATTGTACCCTACCTTGAGGCATACGCTATACTCACAGCACCAGATAAATCATGTTGGATGACTTTCAAACCATGGGTGTATTCAGAATGTGCCATGTTGTAAAAAAGTATTTCCATAATTTACCAATGAATATCCAGTGGTGGTGTGAAAAGCTTTATCTGTAATTGTGCTGCTCAGATATGTGATAGTCCTTTGGGTCATATTCTTATGTTACAGCATCAATTGATGCCATCCTTTCAAACACAGAGAATGCAGAGGCATTCCTGAAACGCAGGAAAGTTCAACGTGACTTCATACTCAAATACCTGACGGAGGACGAGGGGGTTGTGATACCCAAAAACAGCAACAAAGACCAGCTAGTGAAGAAGGCCCTTGACGTCTGGACTATTGAGAAGGTATTTTTGGAGCAGATACACTTGGACACTTAGGGAACTAAGAGGTGAGGTAAATGCACCTCTTTCCATTGTCTCTGTTATCTTCAGGTGTGTCCACAAGCGTATGAAGATGTCTCCTTCAGTGCTTTAACAAGAGCAGCAGATTCTCAGAAAGGAATGAGGTTTCCAACAGCACATGTCCCCCCTCAACCTGTCTACTCTAAGCCGCACTACACATCCCAGGTAATAATAATATCAATCCTAATTCTATGGCATGAAGGCATGCAGTGTAAAAAATATTTTGTATTGTAGCGAACAAAGACATTTCACCTCAGTTCTTAGAAATGCCAAGCTTTGGCAGAACATTTATTCCATTTTTTAAGAGAAATGTTCTTGTCTGTAGATGTTGGACCTTCAAAGCCCAGCAGCTGAGACCAATCCAGGACCAGCTGTGACTATTGTGAGACAAATTGAGACTAGTTTGAGACCAATTGGTCTGAGAACAAGTGAGAGTGTCTCTGTTTTCTCTGAGGCGACATACAGTGCTGGCTTTGACCACCTGGCCTTGGCCAGACAGTTTTGTCAGTGGTTCTTCCAGCTTCTCAACAGTCTGAACCCCTCCTTGGGTCAGCCTCCTCAGGAGTGGGGACCACAACACTTCTGGGAGGATGTGAGGCTACGTCTTCTCTCCAGCGCCGGAGAGCAGTATACAGAAGAGTACGAAGGAGCAGCAATGACCAGCCTGCGTCTCCTGGCCCTGGCGAGGGACGAGAGGCTGCTATTGAGCCCCAACCTGGATCCTGGTGGCCTGAAGGCCCTGCCCTCCCCCCACGGCCTGGTGCTGGTGGCTGTGGCAGGGACCATCCACAGAGACAGAGAATGTGTCGGCATTTATGAGCAGGCGTTTGGCCTCATACGCTCCCCACTGGACCAGAACAAATGGAAGATCAAGTTCATGGTCTTGAAGGTGAGGGGCCAGGAGGCTCTCAGGGTGGGAGAGAACCTGCTGTCTCCAATATTAACATGGGATTCCAATGACCTGCAGCTCCTCTGTAGATGATGGGGGACCTGGTGTGATCGTCAGCAGGGGTCTTCAACCGAGGGTCCGCAGGTCTGGATCCTAACTATGGAGACATTTTAAATATGATTTATAAAATGGTACAGTACATGAATTATCATGTAATGCTTCATAAGTTGCCTACTTCTAGGTTTACTCATTGTCAGAAAAGGACTATTTAACTGTTCTCTAGTTTGGTACATTTTCCCCCCCAGCTAATAAATCATTATACTGTAATTGACCTCAGTAACCTCTGATCTATTTGTTCTAATTATTTGTAGCCTTTATTTAGGAATGTAGTCATTGAGACCAAAATCTATTTTTTTTCAAGGGAGTCCTGCATAGATACACCTTTTACATTATATCTACGAAGTCCAAAAGCTGTGAAAACAAGGCCACCACTAACTTTTTAATTTGTGTTCTTTCACCCTCAATCTCTCTCCGTCGCGCTGTCCTCTCTCACTCTGTGTGAGAGTGTAGCCCATAGGCCTGGCTCTGTGTGAGAGTGTAGCCCATAGGCCTGGCTCTGTGTGAGAGTGTAGCCCATAGGCCTGGCTCTGTGTGAGAGTGTAGCCCATAGGCCTGGCTCTGTGTGGGAGTGTAGCCCATAGGCCTGGCTCTGTGTGAGAGTGTAGCCCATAGGCCTGGCTCTGTGTGGGAGTGTAGCCCATAGGCCTGGCTCTGTGTGAGAGTGTAGCCCATAGGCCTGGCTCTGTGTGGGAGTGTAGCCCATAGGCCTGGCTCTGTGTGAGAGTGTAGCCCATAGGCCTGGCTCTGTGTGGGAGTGTAGCCCATAGGCCTGGCTCTGTGTGAGAGTGTAGCCCATAGGCCTGGCTCTGTGTGGGAGTGTAGCCCATAGGCCTGGCTCTGTGTGAGAGTGTAGCCCATAGGCCTGGCTCTGTGTGGGAGTGTAGCCCATAGGCCTGACTCTGTGTGAGAGTGTAGCACCTCTGATTCAGAGGGGTTGAGTTAAATGCTGAAGACACATTTCAGTTGAATACATTCAGTTGGACAACTGACTAGGTTGCCCTTCCCCACCAGAACCCAAAATATAATCTTATTTTACTCCAATGTTTATAAACACAAACAAATACTCTATAGCCTCAACGTGGTTAACAACTATAATGTTGATGTCATGGGTGGTCAGTCTTTGCATCCATAGCTCTCTATGAATTTGAGAGTGGGTTTGAGGACCTTTTTACTGATGATTATGTTTTGCTTTTCATGTATTGACGTGTATATTGATGTCTATTATTGATGTGCATAGTGTGTGTTGATGTGTATGCAGGGCTCATCTGTAAAATAGACCTTGTTCTCAGCATGACTTCTTGTCGAAATAAAGGTTGAATCAAAACAAGTACATAATGAGAGGCTGCATGGTGGAACCTCATCCTTTCTCATACACTTTCTGCCAAACTGGTGAAACCGAAGTTTATTCTTTAGATATAGTAACGTATCCTGTGTCTGTTTTTAACGTGGGTTGCTGTTTCATGATGGTGTAATATATATGAAATAGTATAACGTTATATACCGGATAATTATGTCCGAATATTTGAAATTACGTAATGTCATCCTGAAAGAATGATACCGATCTTTGTTCCCCTTTCTGACTTTCAGAGTGACAAAGTCCCAACATTCCACAAGGGGGCAGGCATGCTACATCAAGGAGAATTTATATTTTGATCCTCAGCCAAATCGAATGCTTTTAAAGCGATTACGTGGGGAAAGTAATCAATTCCTAAGCACAGCCTGGGCTACTTTATGTACGCTGGCAGTGTCTTGTAGCCTAGGTCGTGAACAAAACAGTAAATTTGAGAGTTTACCGTGAATTGTCTGCCATTAAATTAATATGGTTGTAAACTATTGCCTTTCAAAGGTATGAAAACACATATTTGGAAACACATATTTGACTAGTTATTGAAGTGCCAGTGAAGTGGATTTATGTTGTAGAACTATAATCAATCAATAGGCAATAATATTTCTCTTCAACGTTGAGTAACAAATCACATTAAGAGGTAAATTCAATCAAAGTTTTTTCAATGTGATTGCCGTCTCCGAAGTGCTACTCATTCAGAGCATTTCCAACATATACAAGCTTTGACAAACTATTGTTGAGAAGACTTGTATAAAAAATATAACAAACTTGTATAGGAAAAATGGGGGTTAGGGTGATGGTCAACTAGATTCTGGGCAAGGCCTCTACAGATTGACATATCATGTCACCTTCTCTCTTCCTTTCTTCCCTTTATGTTAGCTAAATAAATGCATCTATTTACAGCTGGCATACTTTTCCTGTTTCAGGGTAAATTGATGCGGACTAGATAGGCAGATATCAGAGTTTATAACAGTGCTCTGTGCTTCGGCCCAGTGTAGATTTACACTCACATGATTAGCTCACATAAACACTGGAAACCTTAGGACACGGGGGAATGCACAGGATCCCAGGAAACAAACAGGCGAATAGTGAGAGGATCCCGTTGCTGTGACGGTTTAGTTTAGCATCAATTAACCCAAACAACAACCAGAACACTTTCTACAGGAAAATAACTGTGTATTTATAAAAGGGGAAAATACATGGAGAAATGCACCTAAATACATTAAGCTAACATGGAGGTTTCAATCAGAAGAGGTTCAAATAAAGCAGGAAACAATCACTGCTCTCCATCATCCTATACAGTGGTTGAATTGGGGTGGGTGGGGCTAGTGCGTTGAACCAGTAACTCGGATGTTCTACTGCTTGAATGCCAGCTCAAAATTGGTTAATCCACAATACATATCAGGGAGTATTAGTCTACAACTTTATTTTTCAAACACACAGCCCTATAGAACATACAGCCCTATCCCACCATTTCCTCCATACTGCAGTGTTCCTCTCTGATAGCCAGGCCTTCACCACGTAGAGCAGGGCCCTGACGGTTCTCTCAGCTTGGCTCTAAATAGAGATGATCACGTTATCAGAGCGTTGCCAGGAGGTTGTCAGCTTGCGTTGGGCCTGCTGGCCATCCTGAACAGAGCGGCCGGTTGGCGGATGTGTGTTGGTGCCAGCCTCCCAGCACCCGTCCTCCAGGACATCTGCCTGCCCACGCTGCATCTTAATCCCCATCTCTCTCAGCCTCTCCCTCCAGCCCTCAGCCCACTGCTCGCCGGTTTGTATTAATTGCCCTTGCCTCGCTCGCTGTTTGCTTCTGATTACACTCATTAATTTCAATTCCCAGGGAACCCAGCCGCCGATTTACACACACACACACAAACACACACACACACTATGACATCAGTGCCTGGACATTTGGATGCTATTAATTGTTATTAATAGCAGCAATGTTCGCTCCCCGCCTCTCTCTGTCTGAAAGTAGACTGTCAGTGTGAAGGGTGAAGATGAGTACTGACCCTATGACCTTATGTTCCTATGCCCATAGCCCAGCCTCCAGATACCCAGAAGGTGGCTCAGATCTGGACCCATGCTTAATCTTGAGAATGATTCAATATCCTGTATAACTACTGCTGTACACACTTTTCTACTCACACACTGTCAATACTTCCTTAGAAAATAAGGTGCTCTCTAGAACCTAAAGGGGTTCTTCATCTGTCCTCATAAGAACCCTTTTTAGTTCCAGGTAGAACCCCTTTGAGTTCCATGTAAAACCCTTTCCACAGAGGCTTCTACATGGAACCCAAAATAAATCTACCTGTAACCAAAAAGGATTTTACCTGGAACCAAAAAGGGTTATCCTATTGGGACACCTGAAGAACCCTTTTGGAACCATTTTTGAAGAGTGTACTGTCTATAGACACCATTCACATACACATATATTTAGATTCCGGACCCTGGTCCGGAAGCTCATTTCCTGCAATTCTGTAAATTTTCCCATGGGCTTTGTACTGCATATTTGAATACTGTATTCTTGACAGCTGTCTAATATTTTTGCTACTGTACATTGTATTTTAGTTACACTGTTTATACACCACTTATTTATAGGTATACTGGATTTTTGACATAGCTCACTCTTATAAACTCAGCAAAAAAGCTGGACCCTGTCTTTCAAAGATAATTCGTAAAAATTCCAAACAACTTCACAGATCTTCATTGTAAAGGGTTTAAACACTGTTTCCCATGCTTGTTCAATGAACCATAAACAATTAATGAACACGCACCTTTGGAACGGTCGTTAAGACACTAACAGCTTACAGATGGTAGGCAATTAAGGTCACAGTTATGAAAACTTAGGACACTAAAGAAGCCTTTCTACTGACTCTGAAAAACACCAAAAGAAAGATGCCTATCTGCATGAAAGTGCCTCAGGCATGCTGCAAGGAGGCATGAGGACTGCACGTGGCCAGGGCAAAAAAATGCATTGTCCGTACTTTGAGACGCCTAAGACAGCGCTACAGGGAGACAGGACAGCTGATCGTCCTCGCAGTGGCAGATCACATGTAACAACACCTGTACAGGATCGGTACATCTGGACATCACACCTGCGGGACAGGTACAGGATGGCAACAACAACTGCCCGAGTTACACCAGGAATCCCCAATCCCTCCATCAGTGCTCAGATTGTCCGCAGTAGGCTGAGAGAGGCTGGACTGATGGCTTGCAGGCCTGTTGTAAGGCAGGTCATCACCAGACATCACCGGCAACAACATCACCTATGGGCATAAACCCACCGTCGCTGGACCAGACAGTACTAGCAAAAAGTGCTCTTCACTGACGAGTCGCAGTTTTGTCTCACCAGGGGTGATGTTCGGATTTGCGTTTATCGTCGAAGGAATGAGCATTACACCGAGGACTGTACTCTGGAGTGGGATCGATTTGGAGGTGGAGGGTTCGTCATGGTCTGGGGCGGTGTGTCACAGCATCATTGGACTGAGCTTGTTGTCATTGCAGGCAATCTCAACGCTGTGCGTTACAGTGAAGACATCCTCCTCCCTCATGTGCTACCCTTCCTGCAGGCTCATCCTGACATGACCCTCCAGCATGACAATGCCAACAGCCATACTGCTCATTCTGTGCGTGATCTACTGCAAGACAGGAATGTCAGTGTTCTGCCATGGCCAGTGAAGAGCCCGGATCTCAATCCCATTGAGCACGTCTGGGACCTGTTGGATCGGAGGGTGAGGGCTAGGGCCATTCCCCCCAGAAATGTCTGGGAACTTGCAGGTGCCTTGGTAGAAGAGTGGAGTAACATCTCACAGCAAGAACTGGCAAATCTGGTGCAGTCCATGAGATGCACTGCAGTACTTAATGCAGCTGGTGGCCACACCAGATACTGACTGTTACTTTTTGACCCCCCTTTGTTCAAGGACACATTATTCCATTCTGTTAGACGCATGTCTGTGGAACTTGTTTAGTTTATGTCTCAGTTGTTGAATCTTGTAATGTTCATACAAATATTTACACATGTTAAGTTTGCTGAAAATAAACGCTGTTGACAGTGAGAGGACGTATATTTTTTTGCTGAGTTTATGTCTCCTGTTGTACATATAATTCTTAGTATATCTCGTGTAAATTATTCGGTGAATACTGTATATGTATAGATTGCATTTGGATTACTCTTACTCTGCTATTTGGTTGTTAATTGGATTCTTCTTGATTTTTCAAATGTTGTATTATTTTGTACTGTTTAACACTTTATTGCATTGTTAGGAGCTAATAACAGAAACTAATAAAGCTAACAACACCCTGCTACATCTGCTAAACTGTGTACACGACCAATACACTTTGACTTGATTTGGATGTAAAGCCATGAGAAATGTTTTAGCTTTCTCTCTTTCGCTCCCTCTTTCTCCAGCTCTCCTTCTCTCTCTCCTGCTGAGTGGAGGAGAGATTAGGACAAATGGAAAAATTGAAGTTTTAACAAATAACTCAGCTAAAAGTTCTGATGTATAAGTAGGATGGAAGTTCCTGTGAGAGTATGTGGAGGTAGCTACCACTCTTCCACAGCTGCCTTGCTACTTCTACAGCTGTATCGTCAACTGCTGGACTGTTCTACTGAACCTACCAGCGGAAACTCATTCACTGTATTTGGCCTACCAGAGGAGCAGTGAAAGGCTCACCTCCCACCCAGCTGATGCTCCTCTCCCTCTCACTCTGTCACCTCACAGCCTGGGGCTTTCTGTGAAAACCCGTCTGCAGGAGTGATTCATGTTGCGGCTGTACCCTAACAGGCCTCCAGGGGGCATCACCCCAGGGGTCAGTGCTTTCTGCTCAAATCCCTTGCAGCCTGACTGACTTCCTCACACAACACAACTCACGCACTGTAAGCCAATTAGAGAACAGAGCGTGGATGGAAAAATTCAAATGTTCCGTTCTCGATTTCCCAAGAGAAGAGTGATATTTTTTTTAAATATTTTTTTTCAAGGGTTGTTTCGGCATTTCACCTATAGTGACTCAACAAACCGGATGAATACCACAGTGAGTGTATGTGGGACATCTGGGATATCTTAGACATCTGGGACATTTCCTGCTTACCTCAAGACTGTTGGGGTACAACGTATCTCTTCAAGTCTCAGGCAAGGTTACTCACCACTGAACCACCTCTATTATACTTGATTATCTATTCAAGGGTTTTCCTACTGTATCTGTCACTCTCCAGTACCTTTCTAAAAGACCAGATAATGAGCTCAGATTGTCTCAGTTCTGTGGGTAGTAAAAGACAGAGGGCCTTCTGGGGGATGCTGGGGGATGTAGGCAGCTAGAAGGATAAGGATATGTGATCTTGTAGAAGAGCATATTGATTGATAGCTGGCCCCATGGCCGGTTTGTGAGTTATGAGTTGTGTTTCCCCTAGTCTTCTGCTGTGCAATGGTGTTGGAGGCCAGACTGCTGCCCACAGGGCCTGGAAACACCAGTTAGAGAAAGGAGAGGAAATCAATAGCTGCCCTGTTCACTCAGAACCCAGCAGTGCATCTCAGTAGTCTAATAGCCTACGTTTCTCCTCTCCTCTGTCTAGATATCTACATGCTGCTGCTGACATCCAGGAATGTTTTCATTCATCCTCATCATCCTCATCTCCTCCACCAGAAACCTTATTTCCCCAGAGGACCCTACCAAAACAGATCCCCCCCCCCCCCTGCATGCCTCCATGGAGCATTTGCCAGTTGGCACCGCAAGCTGAGAGGAGAACAGCAACCTGGTCTCTGAGCATTTAATATTATTCTGTACGTAAAAGTAGTGATGGCGCCGGAGGGTAGGAATGCCGTCATAACGGCTCTCACCAATCATGCTATTTTTTTCTTCTTTTGAATTGTTCGTAACTTGTTTTGTACATAATGTTTCTGCTACCGTGAACGAAAAGAGCTTCTGGATGAACAAAAAGAGCTTCTGGACATCAGAACTGGGATTATTCACCTCAAATTGAATGAGGACTTTTTCAATGAGTCGGATGTGAGGGATATACCGCAAATACCCGACCAGGCCCCGATCCCTGTGATTCACTGGTGAAGGAAACAGAGATTTCAAGGCAAAAGATCAGGGTGCCTTGCGAGTATCAGGCGATGAGTGGCTAATATGCCTTTGCCTTCCGTTCTGCTAGAAAATAAATGGGATGAACTGAAAGCACGTATATCCTACCAATGGGACATTAAAACTGTAATATCTTATGTTTCCCCGAGTCATGGCTGAACGACAACATTAAGAACATACAGCTGGCGGGTTAAACACTCTATCGGCAAGATAGAACAGCAGCCTCTGGTAAGACACGGGGTGGGGGCCTATGCATTTATGTAAACAACAGCTGGTGCATGATATCAAAGGAAATCTCAAGGTTTTGCTCACCTGAGGTAGAGTATCTCATGATAAGCTTTAGACCACACTATCTACCTAGAGAGTTTTCATCTGATTTTTTGTAGCTGTCTACATTCCACCACAAAGCAAGGTTGACACTAAAACCGCACAAAATGAGCTGTATTCTGCCACAAGCAAACAGGAAAAAGCTCATCCAGAGGCGGTGCTCCTAGTGGCCGGTGACTTTAATGCAGGGAAACTTAAATCAGTTTTGCTGAATTTCTATCAGCGTGCTTAATGTGCAACCAGAGGGGAAAAAAATTGAGATCACCTTTACTCCACACACAGAGACATGTACAAAGCTCTCCCCCGCCCTACATTTGGCAAATCTGACCAGAACTCTATCCTCCTAATTCCTGGTTACAAGCAAAATTTCAAGCAGGAAGCACCAGTGACTCGGTCTATAAAAAAGTGGTCAGATGAAGCAGATGGCAAATCTGACCAGAACTCTATCCTCCTAATTCCTGGTTACAAGCAAAATTTCAAGCAGGAAGCACCAGTGACTCGGTCTATAAAAAAGTGGTCAGATGAAGCAGATGCTAAACTACAGGACTGTTTTGCTATCACAGACTGGAACATGTTCCAGGATTCTTCTGATGGCATTGAGGAGTACACCACATCAGTCACTGGCTTTATTAATAAGTGCATCGAGGACGTCGTCCCCACAGTGACTGTACGTACATACCCCAGCCAGAACATTCCCACTGAGCTAAAGGGTGGAGCTGGCGCTTTCAAGGAGCAGGACTCTAACACGGAAGCTTATAAGAAATCCCTCTATGCCCTCTGACAAACCATCAAACAGGCAAATCATCAATACGAGCTGCCCAGTGGCATGAGCCTACCAGACAAGCTAAATAAGTTCTATGCTCGCTTCGAGGCAAGTAACACTGAAACATGCATGAGAGCATCAGCTGTTCCGGATGTGAGTAAGACCTTTAAACAGGTCAACATTCACAAGGCCGCTGGGCCAGACGGATTACCAGGACGTGTACTCTGAGCATGCGCTGACCAACTGTCGTGTGTTCACTGACATTTTCAACCTCTCCCTGTCTGAGTTTGTAATACCAACACGTTTCAAGCAGACCACCATAGTCCCTGTGCCCAAGAACACTAAGGTAACCTGGTGTAAATGACTACCGACCCATGGCACTCACGTCTGTAGCCATGAAGTGCTTTGAAAGGCTGGTCATGGCTCACATCAACACCATTATCCCAGAAACCCTAGACCCTCTCCAATTTGCATACTACAACAACAGATCCACAGATGATGCAATCTCTATTGCACTCCACACTGCCCTTTCCCACCTGGACAAAAGGAACACCTATGTGAGAATGCTATTAATTGACTACAGCTCAGCGGTCAACACCATAGTGCCCTCATAGCTCATCACTAAGCTAAGGACCCTGGGACTAAACACCTCCCTCTGCACCTGGATCCTGGACTTCCTGACGGACCCCCAGGTAGTAAGGGTAGGTAACAACACCCGCCATGCTGATCCTCATCACAGGGGCCCCTCAGGGGTGCGTGCTCAGTCTCATCCTGTACTCCCTGTTCACTCATGACTGCATGGCCAGTTACAACTCCAACACTATTATTAAGTTTGCTGATGATTCAACAGTGGTAGGCCTGATCACCGACAACGATGAGACAGCCTATAGGGAGGAGGTCAGAGACCTGACCATGTGCTGCAAGGGCAACAACATCTCCCACAACGTGATCAAGACTAAGGAGATGATTGTGGACTACAGGAAAAGGAGCACGCCCTCATTCTCATAGATTGGGCTGTAGTGGAGCAGGTTGATAGCTTCAAGTTCCTCTGCGTCCACATCACCAACAAACTAACATGGTCCAAGCACATCAAGACAGTCGTGAAGAGGGCACAACAAAACCTATTCCCCCTCAAGAGAAAGATTTGGCATGAGTCTTCAGATCCTCAAAAGGTTTTACAGCTGCATCATTGAGAGCATCCTGACGGGTTGCATCACTGCCTGGTATGGCAACTGCTCAGCCTCCAACCACAAGACACTACAGATGGTAGTGTGTACATCACTGGGGTCATCACTTTGAACCCCCCCCCCACACACACACACTTTAACAACCCTACCTGCATGTACATAATTACCTCAATTACCTCATCCGCGTACATTAACACATTGACTAAGTACCGGTACCCCTGTATATAGCCCCGCTATTGTTATTTACTGCTGCTCTTTAATTATTTGGTTTTTCTTATCTTTACTTTTTTAAGGTAAAGGGCTTGTAAGGGCTTGTAAGTAAGAATTTCACTCTAACACGGAACCCAAACCAGCTGCGTGCGTGCGCCATCGTGCGCCATTGTGCATACATTTATTTTGTCCCCCTACTCCAAACGCGATCACGACATGGAGGTTAAAATATCAAAACAATCTCTGAACCAATTACATTAATTTGGGGACAGGTCGAAAGCATTAAACATTGAAGGCAATTTAGCTAGCTAGCCTGCACTTGCTAGCTAATTTGTCCTATTTAGATAGTGTGCTGTAGCTAGCTAATTTGTCCTATTTAGATAGTGTGCTGTAGCTAGCTAATTTGTCCTATTTAGATAGTGTGCTGTAGCTAGCTAATTTGTCCTATTTAGATAGTGTGCTGTAGCTAGCTAATTTGTCCTATTTAGATAGTGTGCTGTAGCTAGCTAATTTGTCCTATTTAGATAGTCTGCTGTATCTAGCTAATTTGTCCTATTTAGATAGTGTGCTGTAGCTAGCTAATTTGTCCTATTTAAATAGTGTGCTGTAGCTAGCTAATTTGTACTATTTAAATAGTGTGCTGTAGCTAGCCTGTAGCTAGCTAATTTGTCCTGGGATATGAACATTGAGTTGTTATTTTGCCTGCAAGGCGACGTGAGCAATGTAGTCAGCCTGTTAGGTCTACACCTGTGGTATTCGGCGCATGTGACAAATACAATTTGATTTGATTTGAAATCCAAGACACTCCATTTAGTATGATATGTTACATTTCTTATGGTATGTATTATTTTGTTGATGTCCATCATCCATTTTTTATGATATGTTATGAATTACAATTTGCAGGATATGTTACAAATTTGCAGAACGTTCAATATGTTATGAATTTGAAAAAGTACAATATATTCCGAATTTGCAAAACGTATGATATGTTACGAATTCCAATTAGGTGTGTCTATAGTTAGCTAGGTGGCTAACTCTAATGTTAGTTAGCTGGCTAACACTTGCTAGACTAAGGGTTAGGGGTTAAGGTTAGGGTTAAGATTAGGAGTTAGGTTAAAGGCTTAAGGCTAGGATTATGCTATGGGAAGGGTTAGCTAACATACTAAGCAGTAAGCTAAAAAGTAGTGAGTAGTTGAAAAGTTGCTAGTTAGCTAAAATTGTCCTTAATGAGATTCGAACACACAGCCTTTGGGTTGCTAGAATTTGAGTGTCCCGGATTTCTGTTTACTATATTACATCTATGATACCAGGCTGAGCAGAGAGGAACAGAGCTGTAAGCAGCAGAGCTTTGTGAGCAGATCTATTCCTCTAGCTCGCGTCTCTCTCTCTCTCTCTCTCTCTCTCTCTCTCTCTCTCTCACACACACACACACACACACACACACACACACACACACACACACACACACACACACACACACACACACACACACACACACACACACACACACACACACACACAACCCTTGTTGTGTTCTCTAGGAGAGAAACATATAACTCAGCCGGGTCCTGGTGGAGTTGGACTCATGATTAGGTTGTCTCTGTTCAGTAACTCTGTTACTGTAATGGAGAGGTATTTGTGATGAACAGACACGTGGCCATCTGAGACACAGCGAGCTGTGTGTGTATGTGTTTGTGTGTAGAAGCAGTGAGACACAGAGAGCTTTGTGGGTGTATGCAGCAGTAGTAAGCACTTCTGGCCTAAACTAGGTGTGCTGACAACAGTGTTCCAGCTAGCAGAGAGAAAATAGCGGATTTCTCAGATGATACCTCTTCAATACAAATGTAGGACATCAATAATTCACCTGTGTGTCTTTGTGGTGCAGTGGCTCACTATGAGGGAAGAGGCAGGGTTTGGCTCTGTGTTAGCCTCTTTAAACTCATCCTTTATCTTTATTCACAACATCACTCCTGCCCTTTGGATGCTGAGAGGAAAATACACACCAGGGTCTGTAGGAGCATCCAGTGTAAGCCCCAAACAAGGAAACACTGATGAATGTTAGTTGTGAGTTTGAACTGTGAATGTGCTGCTCTGGCTCTTTTAAAATACTTCCCAGCCAGCACTCAGCTCTGCTTGTACTCTGTTTTTGAAAAACAGACACATTCTGTGTTATGGTGTGTGCATGTAAACAATAATCATCCATTAATTGAAACCAGACATGATGTACCATACTGTCAATTGAGTCTGTTGCAGTATAGCAGGGCAGCGTTTAAGTAATACGCTATAACCTTGCTATAGGAGTTGAGAGGAATTTCTTTGTCATTATTTGGGTCTGAGTGACAAACAGAATCAGAATCAATCTCACAGTTTGTCATCCGAGTCCATTGTGTCCGGGTTAGGACAAAGAGAAGTGCCAATTTGTCTACAGTTCAGAAGAGAAGAGAGAGGGAGTGGAGGAGGAGCGGAGGAAAGGGGAACAGAGGGAGTGAGAATTCTCCCTCCCCCCTGAATGCCCAGCAGCTACCCCCTTCCTGCTAAATTACAGGAAATTGCAACTTTGCTGCTGTTCTCCTGAATTAATTCTGTGTATTCAGGAGGAGATCTGAGTGAGAGCAGCACACATGTTGGCCTAGCCTCTGTAGACTAGATGATAATGCACATCTAATGGGGAGCGAAATGAGAGTAGATTTCATTGGAGGAAAACACAGCGGTAATGACAGAGATGATGACTGTGATAATATCAGTAACAATTGGATTTTAAATATTTTGTTTGCTTCCTCTTAGTTGAGTTGACTCACTTAATCCAATTGCTGTGTTTTTTCCAAACATTGTGGTTGTAATGGAAACCATGTTACCTGCAGTAGTGGGTGGACAGCTGTACCGGGCCCAGTCTAACTTGAGATGCACATTTCCCGCAAATCTCCCATTCACATCAATGCATGGTCAACATATTAGTGGAATATACTCTATCAAAGTTATGGATATGTCATTGGCTCACAATGCTTTCTAGATCTGTGATAAAACTTGGATTGCGTGGCTTTTTCCAAAGGGAGGGTCATCCATCTTAATTTTCTCTCTGTCCATTACTTTACACCATAACAGCAAGTCAAACAGCTTGCAGTGTTTGGATAACTCACTGAGCTGGCCTAATCACAGAAAACTGTCTGGAATGACGTCCATCAATCAAATACGATTACTAGAGTATCAGGTTCCCTCTTGCTCTCTCTCTCTCTCTCTCTCTCTCTCTCTCTCTCTCTCTCTCTCTCTCAGGTTCCCTCTTGCTCTCTCTCTCTCAGGATCTCTCTCTCTCTCTCTCCCTCTCTCTCAGGACCCCCCCCCCCCCCTCTCTCTCTCTCAGGTTCCCTCTTGCTGTCTCTCTCTCTCTTCCTCATCTTGCAGGAATTACAGTAGTTGCACAAAAGCGAAGTTAAGTAGACTGCTATTTTAAATTACATCAATAACCCTGCATTACAATAAGCCCAGAAAAATGTTTGTTTTGTCATTCAGTAGACAGTCATATCCAGAGCAATGAGGTTAAGTGCATTGCTCAAGGGCACATTGACAGATTTTTCACCTAGTTGGCCCAGGGATTCAAACAGTGACCTTTCACACTGCCCTTTGTCAATCTGATTTTCACACTGCCCTTTTGTCAACTTGAAAGATACTCGTACCTGGAAGATACCAGAGGCAGGTAAGTAAGTCATATGATTAGGCTTTTTTTTTAAAAACATGAATAGTTTCACAGAATAGAATGGATTTTGAATTATCTTCACGTTTAGATTATTTATTCAACATAGAAATGCAGAGCATAAAAGTTTTATCACTGGGAAAATCATTAAATAAAAATAAATACCACCCCTCTCCAAGTATAGAGCAGCACATTCTCTGTGGAACACACCGGGTACACGCAGCTTTCCACTTGGCAAGAAACTCAAACAATAAAAACAAGATGCAAGTTAATGCCAATGTAAGACAATGTGAACAAATGTATTTTACAGTTGTACATATCAAGAGTTGATCAGACTCTTCCAACGATTTCAATTTAAACAGGTTCTCCGGCACAAAATGCGTATCAGCCAATTACAATGGTTGATTTCCTTCCACTTAACAGAACACTAAATTGTAGCTCTTCCCATCAGATAACAAGGCACACGTTAGCCCTACGCTAACCTCAGCAGGTGGCACTGATTATATCCTGGCACAAGTTCTGCATCATCCAATTCAAATTGTAGACGTGGTTGGACGTGTTCCAACACTTGTTCATGGAAGAGTCCTTAGTCCAACAGCACGTTCTGATCATCAAAGCAACTATCATGTGTTTTGACATTTGACTGACTGGACAAATTGCTCTCTGTGCAAAGCAGTTGAGTAAAGCACTTAGCTATAAATACTTTAAAGTACTACATAAGTTGTTTATTTGGGTATCTATACTTTACTTGACTATTTACATTTCTGACAACTTTTAATTTTACTCCACTATATTCCAAATGAAAATAATGTGTTTTTTACTCCATACATTTTCCCTGAAAAAAAGAAGAAGTATTAGTTACAATTTGAATGCTTGTTAGGACAGGAAAATGGTCTAATTCACACACTTATCAACATAACATCCCTGGTCATCCCTGCTGCCTCTGATCTGGTGGACTCACTAAACACAAATGCTTCGTTTGTAAATGATGTCTGGGTGCTAGAGTGTGCCCCTGTCTATCCATAACTTTAAAAAGCAAGAAACTCCTGCCGTCTGGTTTGCTTAATATAAGGAATTTGAAATGATTTATACTTTTACTTTTGATACTTAAGTATATTTTAGTTATTACATTTACATTTAAAACCAAAAACTTTGACTTTTACTTTAACATTATTTTACCGGGTGACTAACTTTTACGGGTACTTTTTCCACCACTGTTGCAAAGTGCCTAGTCCACGTAGTGTCACCGATTGTGTCAGGGGTTCTTACATGAGACCCCCCCCCTTTTTTTTGAAAGGTAGATTTGCATGTATTGTGTTACAAAAACTTGGTGGTTTACCCAATATATTACTGGGAGCTTGTATATAGAGTGTGCTACTCTCTTTATTTATTTTCTACCCTACTGTTTACTGGCCTTTGGTCAGCATCTCTACTAACCTCTTTTGGTGTGCGTCAGCTCATGCTTTTTATTAGTGTGTTGAAAAGGGACACCTACAGACAACAGCTTGAAAATTAAGATTATGAATGAATTTAATAACGAGCTACCTCTTTCTTCAGCCTTGCACACCACACACTGCTACTGCTTAGTAATCACAGGCTCTATGACATGAACATGTACAGCTAAATGCTGTCCTACAATGTTTTACATTTGACAATCATCTGCTTTGTCACATATTATTTAATTCGAGGAGGATCAGCATTACAAAGTGTACAATAGGATTGTAGTTATCATCCTACAGAAGGCAGTATTGTGTACAATAGGATTGTAGTTATCATCCTACAGAAGGCAGTATTGTGTACAATAGGATTGTAGTTATCATCCTACAGAAGGCAGTATTGCAATTATTTGAAATGAGTTTATCGCGAGTCCACAGGACTCCAATCGACATTCCCACTTGGCACAAACTGGTTGAATCAACACATTTGTCAATGTGTTTTGATGTGGAATCTACATGGAAATACAGTGCCTTCGGAAAATATTCAGACCCCTTGAATTTTTCCACATTTTATCACATTACCGCCTTATTGCATAATGGATTTAAAAAAAAATCCTCAGCAATCTACACACAATACCCCACAATGACCAAACGAAAACAGGTACAGTACATAGAATTTTTGGCAAATGTATTAAAAATAAAAACAGAAATACTTTATTTACATAAGAATTCAGACTCTTTGTTATGAGACTCGAAATTGAGCTCAGGTGCATCCTGTTTCCATTGATCATCCTTGAGATGTTTCTACAACTTGACTGGAGTCCACCTGTGGTAAATATAATTGATTGGATATG
The DNA here is from genome assembly GCF_013265735.2 of Oncorhynchus mykiss. Classification (NCBI taxonomy): domain Eukaryota; kingdom Metazoa; phylum Chordata; class Actinopteri; order Salmoniformes; family Salmonidae; genus Oncorhynchus; species Oncorhynchus mykiss. Next base: position 28,091,139 of record NC_048586.1, read on the forward strand.
ATTTGGAAAGGCACACACCTGTCTATAAGGTCCCACAGTTGACAGTGCATATCAGAGCAAAACCAAGACATGAGGTCAAAGGAATTGTCCATAGAGCTCAGAGACAGGATTGTGTCGAGGCACAGATCTCAGGAAAGGTACCAAAAAAATCTGCAACATTTGAAGGTTCCCAAGGACGCAATGGCTAAGACCTCCTAGAGCTGGCCACCCGGCCAAACTGAGCAATCGTGGGAGAAGGGCCTTGGTCAGGAAGGTGACCAAGAACCCGATGGTCCCTCTGACAGACCTCTAGAGTTCCTCCGTGGAGATGGGAGGACCTTCCAGAAGGACAACCATCTCTGCAGCACTCCACCAATCAGGCCTTTATGGTAGAGTGTCCAGATGGAAGCCACACCTCAGTAAAAGGCACATGACAGCCCGCTTGGAGTTTGCCAAAAGGCACCTAAAGACTCTCAGACCGTGAGAAACAAGAGTCTCTGGTCTGATGAAACCAAGAACTCTTTGGCCTGAAAGCCAAGCATCACGTCTGGAGGAAACCTGGCACCATCCCCACGGTGAAGCATGGTGGTGACCACATCATGTTGTGGGGATGTTTTTCAGCGGCAGGGACTGGGAGACTAGTCAGGATTGAGTCAAAGATGAATGGAGCACAGTACAGACAGATCCTTGATGAAAACCTGCCCCAGAGCGCTCAGGACCTCAGACTGGGGCGAAGGTTCACCTTCCAACAGGACAACGACCCTAAGCACTCAGCCAAGACAACGCAGGAGTGGCTTCGGGACAAGTCTCTGAATGTCCTTGAGTGGCCCAGCCAGAGCCCGGACTTGAACCCGATCTACCATCTCTAGAGAGACTTGAAAATAGCTGTGCAGCAATGCTCCCCATCCAACTTAACAGAGCTTGAGAGGATCTGCAGAGAATCATGGGAGAAACTCCCCAAATACAGGTGTGCCAAGCTTGTAGCGTCATATCCAAGAAGACTCTAGGCTGTATTTGCCGTCAAAGGTGCTTCAGCAAAGTATTGAGTAAAGGGTCTGAATACTTATGTAAATGAGATATTTCAGTTCTTTATTTTTAAGAAATTAGCAACATTTTCTAAAAACCTGTTTTTCTTTGGCATTATGTGGTATTGTGTGTAGATTAATGGTGGAAAACAATAATTTAATACATTTTACAATAAGGCTGTAACGTAACAAACTTTACTTTACTTTGAAAACAGTTATCAAATGTTGTTTTGAGGTTGGAATTTCAACCACAGGATTGTGTCATCATTGTAACACATTTTCATCTAGACAAACCTTGCTTAAAATATGTTGAATTTGAACCTTTGAAACAATGTCAGATCTTCAACGTTATGCCCACTATCAGAAAAAAACAATAGGCTAGGCAGCACCTCCTACTGAGGAGTTGATCTATCGACAGCTGTTCATTTGGTATCCCATCCAGAGTTTTAATCAAGCCCTACTTATCTTTGACATGTGTCGCTGACTACTACTAATGTGCTATCGTGAGAATGACTAGTGTGAGATCTCTTAATAACTAAATATATAAGAGAAAAGGAGAAAAAACGAGAATGGACTTTATCTACATGTGTATTTATCGTACTGTTTTTACCAAACAAATGTCAATTATTTATATTTAGTAACTGCAAATGATATATGACCATACTTTTTAAGTCATATCATCAATTATTCTACAGTATTTAGACCTATATAGCATTTTCAAAGTCATTAACAGCTTTTGTTTCAACTCAACCCAGGAGTCAACTAAAAATAGACAATACATATAGGCCTAGGGCTTTGATTGATATCAAATTTAATCTTCAAGTTAATCATTAATACGTTGGATTCACGTCTCCTATTCTTTAACTTCAATTTTTGGTTGAGATGGAGACAAGAATCCAACATATTAATTTTTAATTTGTAGACCAAATAGATATTGAATTGTGTTTGGTTGTCAACGCAAGCTTTAATTAACTTTTATTCTTGGTTGAGATGGAGACGTGTATCCAACATATCAATTATTCATTGTCGATAAACTGGAATTAAGTCAGTGGCACAAAAGATATCTCCTTCAAATGTTGATATTTGGTTCGGTTAACAACCAAGCACAATTAAATGTCACTTTTGTAATACAGTGAACCAATGAACAGTATTTATTCAACATTAAAATGAGTAGCACATTCATGGACACATTTTGAGGTCAGCCTACAGTAACTAACAAAACTATAAATGTCTTCTTATGTAATAATAGAAAGCATGCATATTCAAGATAACATTCACAGGACACAGGTCAGTGGAGATCTTCACAATTGCTGTAATAATCTGTGCAGAATCTCGTACGGCATTGATCACTTGCACTATGTACTTATAATGTAACCTCAACTGTAATCCAGGTCCTTTCTTTATTCTATTGGATGAAGAACAGTGAAACACATTACATTTAAATACAATTGTATATATACTATCATTCAGAAGTTTGGGGTCACTTAGAAATGTCCATGTTTTTGAAAGAAAAGCACATTTTCTGTCCATTAAAATAACATCAAATTGATCAGAAATACAGTGTAGACATTGTTAATGTTGCAAATGCCTATTGTAGCTGGAAACGGCAGATTTTTTTATGGAATATCTACATAGGCGTACAGGGGCCCATTATCAGCAACCATCACTCCTGTGTTTCAATGGCACGTTGTGTTAGCATTAGAAAACCCTTTGCAATTATGTTATCATAGCTGAAAACTGTTGTCCTAGTTAAATAAGCAATAAACTGTCCTTAGACTAGTTGAGTATCTGGAGCATCAGTATTTGTGGGTTCGATTACATCCTCAAAATGGCCAGAATAAAATACCTTTCTTCTGAAACTCGTCAGTATATTCTTGTTCTGAGAAATGAAGGCTATTCCATGCGAGAAATTGTCAAGAAACTGAAGATCTCGTTCAACGCTGTCTACTACTCCCTTCACAGAACAGCGCAAACTGGCTCTAACCAGAATAGAAAGAGGAGTGGGACAACTAAGCAAGAGAACAAGTACATTACAGTGTCTAGTTTGAGAAACAGACGCCTCACAAGTCCTCAACTGGCAGCTTCATTAAATTGTACCCGCAAAACACCAGTCTCAACGCCAACAGTGAAGAGGCGACTCCGGGATGCTGACCTTCTAGGCAGAGTTCCTCTGTCCAGTGTCTGTGTTCTTTTGCCCATCTTAACCTTGTATTTTTATTGGCCAGTCTGAGATATGGCTTTTTCTTTGCAACTCCCTTTTTTCCCTCTTTGGGTTACAGCACACACACACAGACACACCACACACACACATGAACTTTAACCAAACAAACAGAACAATGCTGCATGGTGCTAGCTGGCCTCTAGCACGGTTACCAGTAATTAGAACATTGAAATGTGTAGGCTAAATGTCATGTAAAATGTATAGTTAGTGGAGTAGCACTACAGTATGTACTTTTCCTTACCTCTCTCCCTCCATCCCTTCACAGGTTCTAATCAGTTAATGGAATGTATTTTTGTTGTTCTAGCCAGAAAATAATCGAGAGGGAACATTGAGCTACATTTAACAGGAGTCAGAAACCACCAAGAAAGAACTGAGAAGTTAGTGGAGGTGAGACACGTTATGAGGCAGACTGTACCAGCAGAGAGAGTCAAGGTGAGTTTGGCTGTAGTGATTGAGTGAAAGGCTCTCCCGACCAAGATTGTTGTGAAATGGCTGCTATATAAATGCACCCTGGCGTGCCAGGCAGACAGTATTATTTGTTGAGTCTTTAAATCAGATGGTGATATAAAGTCAACTGTCCTTGGAGGTGCTGTAAATCCCAGGACATTAACAAAGCGAGGGGTAATCAAAACGGACGTCAACATCAAGGACAGTGATTTACATTTTATACAGCGCCTGCAATTTAGAGGTATTGATGGCATTTAATTTAGCACTAGAGGTATTTAATAAAGCCGCTGTCAGGTGTCTGTTGTTTTCTGAGTGCTGGTTAAGAGAGTGGAGAGAGAGATGGCAGAGAGAGGAATGGATAAAGGTCAAAAAGCAGGGATGCACTTTATTAACACCAATCAGGATGTCTACTCTTTCACAAGTCTTATAAAAAGACCGACTAGACAGCCCATTGAAGCAATGAGTATAGGCTTGTCTCCATTGGCTATGTTTCAGCCAGGCTGTGGCTTGGCTGGCAGACAGCGAACGTCTCCATGGTAAGGGCAAAGGGCACACAGGGCTCTGGTCAGAAGTAGTGCACTATATAGGGAATAGGGTACCGTTACAGACACAGCCTATGTTTTATTAATCTACACACTCCCCAAAACTAGGCCAGTTACGTACGGCCCTCTCCACTCTGCCTGTGGATTGTATTAATGTCTTTTTGTGCTGGCTACAAAGGCACAGAAATTGGGTTCCTCCGAGCGATTTAGAAGAGGAGAAATTAAAATTTTCCTTGGTTTGCCTTCGGGACAAAGCACCATGAACTGGGCAATGGGTACACATTGTATAACGCTGAGAATATGCTCATATGAATATTAGACAGTGCAATAAGTGCTGCGCTGTGCTAGAAATATGACAATGCCCTTCCATTTTCCATTCCTAATAATGAGCATGTGTGTGGTATATGAGCTTGGCAGGGTTGTGTAGCACCACATCTTCTCATTGCACAGCATAGCACAAGGCTCTAGATGCTTGACCACACAGGGTGACATTGGTACCAATCAGGGGTCCTGCCATCTGTGTGTATGTGTGTGTGTGTGTGTGGTGTGTCTGTGTGTGTGCTGTACCCCAACGAGGGAAAAAAGAGGCACACATGTGAACCTTGAATCAGAATGAGAGAGAGATGTAGAGAGAGATAGAGAAAGGTGGAGGGAGGGAGAGAAAGAGAAAGAGAGAGCTAGAGAGAGCGAGAGGGAGAGATGGAGGGAGAGAGAGAGAGCAAGTGAGAGAGATGGAGAGAGAGTCAGGCCCCCTGGGTGAAGGGGATCTGTTCCCAAGCTGGCAGACAGTCACACAGACCCTGGCTACTGCTTTAATTAACACACTAATGATACTCTCTCTAACGAAAAGCAACTTATCATCCCACTTAATCACTGAGAGTCTAGTTTAGTTAACAGGGCCTGGATTGTAACCATCTGCTCCTTAAAAACACATTCTCATCATCCCTCCCGTAATACTAGTAGTGTAGAATACGGTGGTGTTTTAAGAGAGCCCCACTGGAAGCTGGTGATTGTATTGGACATCAATGGGACATCTGCAGTTAGGCGTTACGATATGCAGCAGAGGAGCACAACTTTGGAGCACTTGACTCTTTAACAAACAGCTCAATTCAGGCTCTTGACTATGTATTATTTTATTGCTAGAATAACACAAACAACTACAGCCTCTTGTGAGATATTAGCCGAGTCACAGTGGGTTCAGTCAGGGATAGATATTGTTGTGGTGCCAGGCTCTCTGAGCCTATAGATGGGATAAAGATGTAGCTGACAGACACATTTTCTATGACAACTACTGTTATTCTACTGGAGAGTTAGATGATTAGAACCACTATTAATGGTTGTATGGTATAAGTGCTGCCACAGCAGCATGGGGTATAGACCACAGTGATGACAGGTGACTGGGTCTGTAACACCCTGATCTGTTTTGATCTCTGATCAAAGGAAGAGAGAGGAAGGTAAGAGGCAGAGAGAGAAGGATAGAGGGAAAGAGACAGAGGTAGAGAGAGGAGATGTGGATGAGAAGGAAGGTGAGGTGAGAGGGAGATTAAAGCTGCCTCTTCAAGACAGCAATGTGTTTCTCCCGCTATGGACTGACCTCCTGACTGATAATCTGCTGCTATTGAATAGAAGCTGGGGTTGTGTGTGTGTGTGTGTGTGTGTGTGTGTGTGTGTGTGTGTGTGTGTGTGTGTGTGTGTGTGTGTGTGTGTGTGTGTGTGTGTGTGTGTGTGTGTGTGTGTGTGTGTGTGTGTGTGTGTGTGTGTGTGTGTGTGTGTGTGGAGCAATGATGGAGAGCATTCAGTAGATAAACACCACACAAACACCATCCCATTTCCATCCCCTGTCCATCAGCAGTAGCAGCAGTTAGCCTGACAGCAGTTAGCCTGACAGCAGTTAGCCTGACAGCCTCTCAGCCTGGTTAATTGGGGTGATAGATACACTTGACATGCATCTAAGTGCTGCTGAGAAGATTAACACATCGTTTTCTTCCCTCCTGCATCCCTCATATTAGAGGAGGTCACAATCCCAGGTCTTTTTAATACGCCTATGCAATTAATAAGGCCCTAATTCTGCCCCATATCTCTGCTTGTTTAAAGTTCCCTTTCAAGAGCCTGATAAACCCCCCTCCATCTCCCTCTGCTGTTTGCTGCAAATTAGACTAATCTCCTTCAAGTTCACCCTCCGGCGCTACACTTTCTCCTCTCTTCTTTTCTTCCTATCCTCTCACCCAGTTGAAAGTGAACACTGGCTGACACCAGCAGTAAGGTTAATGTGTCCAGTGTTTTACAAAGCCTCCTCTAGGGATGGTTCATCACCACAGTAACACCTACCTGATATCTCTTATCATCTACCTCTGTATTGAGGGCTTTCTTTAATCAATTAATGAATGGTCTTACACACAGTATGTTTCAATTAGGCCTGCTTTCACTGGTGGCCCTCATCGCAGGTCAGTGTTTTAAAGTATGTATGTAGTCGTTGGAGTAACTGGCACTCTTTTCCCTGTAGGCTCTGTGACTGCCTCTTATACTGCTTTTCCCTGTAGGCTCTGTGACTGCCTCTTATACTGCTTTTCCCTGTAGGCTCTGTGACTGCCTCTTATACTGCTTTTCCCTGTAGGCTCTGTGACTGCCTCTTATACTGCTTTTCCCTGTAGGCTCTGTGACTGCCTCTTATACTGCTTTTCCCTGTAGGCTCTGTGACTGCCTCTTATACTGCTTTTCCCTGTAGGCTCTATGACTGCCTCTTATACTGCTTTTCCCTGTAGGCTCTGTGACTGCCTCTTATACTGCTTTTCCCTGTAGGCTCTGTGACTGCCTCTTATACTGCTCTTCCCTGTAGGCTCTGTGACTGCCTCTTATACTGCTTTTCCCTGTAGGCTCTGTGACTGCCTCTTATACTGCTTTCCCTGTAGGCTCTGTGACTGTTTCTTATACAGCTTTTCCCTGTAGGCTCTGTGACTGCCTCTTATACTGCTTTTCCCTGTAGGCTCTGTGACTGCCTCTTATACTGCTTTTCCCTGTAGGCTCTGTGACTGCCTCTTATACTGCTTTCCCTGTAGGCTCTGTGACTGCCTCTTATACTGCTTTTCCCTGTAGGCTCTGTGACTGCCTCTTATACTGCTTTTCCCTGTAGGCTCTGTGACTGCCTCTTATACTGCTTTTCCCTGTAGGCTCTGTGACTGCCTCTTATACTGCTTTTCCCTGTAGGCTCTGTGACTGCCTCTTATACTGCTTTTCCCTGTAGGCTCTGTGACTGCCTCTTATACTGCTTTTCCCTGTAGGCTCTGTGACTGCCTCTTATACTGCTTTCCCTGTAGGCTCTGTGACTGCCTCTTATACTGCTTTCCCTGTAGGCTCTGTGACTGCCTCTTATACTGCTTTTCCCTGTAGGCTCTGTGACTGCCTCTTATACTGCTTTTCCCTGTAGGCTCTGTGACTGCCTCTTATACTGCTTTTCCCTGTAGGCTCTGTGACTGCCTCTTATACTGCTTTTCCCTGTAGGCTCTGTGACTGCCTCTTATACTGCTTTTCCCTGTAGGCTCTGTGACTGCCTCTTATACTGCTTTTCCCTGTAGGCTCTGTGACTGCCTCTTATACTGCTTTCCCTGTAGGCTCTGTGACTGCCTCTTATACTGCTTTTCCCTGTAGGCTCTGTGACTGCCTCTTATACTGCTTTTCCCTGTAGGCTCTGTGACTGCCTCTTATACTGCTTTTCCCTGTAGGCTCTGTGACTGCCTCTTATACTGCTTTTCCCTGTAGGCTCTGTGACTGCCTCTTATACTGCTTTTCCCTGTAGGCTCTGTGACTGCCTCTTATACTGCTTTTCCCTGTAGGCTCTGTGACTGCCTCTTATACTGCTTTTCCCTGTAGGCTCTGTGACTGCCTCTTATACTGCTTTTCCCTGTAGGCTCTGTGACTGCCTCTTATACTGCTTTTCCCTGTAGGCTCTGTGACTGCCTCTTATACTGCTTTTCCCTGTAGGCTCTGTGACTGCCTCTTATACTGCTTTCCCTCTAGGCTCTGTGACTGCCTCTTATACTGCTTTTCCCTGTAGGCTCTGTGACTGCCTCTTATAATGCTTTTCCCTGTAGACTCTGTGACTGCCTCTTATATTGCTTTTCCCTGTAGGCTCTGTGACTGCCTCTTATATTGCTTTTCCCTGTAGGCTCTGACACTGCCTCTTATATTGCTGCTAGACTGTATCTCCTCTGGCCTTTCCTTGACACTATAAAATATCTATTTTTTATCGTGCTTAAGATTTTCATGTTTATTTGTTTTCATGATTTATTCAAGTTTGACATGCTTTTGGGAGTTACTGAGACCCATTTTCTCTATGAGGGATGTCTAATATTGTGTTGTGTTCAGTAGTGTAGGCCTACCAACAGAAATCCTGTCGTTGTTTGTTATATGTACATTCCTCTGCATCACCACAGCACTGTCCCGGCTGGCTCCTATTATGCCTCATAACATCCATTTGACTCTGTGGTCACAGATGGTCTGATCTCCCTTTCCTCCTCTTTAACTGGGCTGTTAGTGATGGGATCCAGAGATGAGAGGAGCAGACAGTGCAGTAGGATAAACGGTAAACAGTACATGTTCAACAGTAGCGGTTCAGCTGAGTTGAGTTGTTCCCTCGAGAGAGAGAACTACAGTGTTATCAGATGGAAATCAGAGCAGAGGGATAATTCACTTATCACATCTGCTGGATTAGGAAGCAGGACGCAGCCGGCTGATTGGCTGATAGGCTGATAGGTATCTGTGGGCTGCTGGGATCCGGAGTTCTCTGGGTTTACTAAAGGCCACCGGGGCGTAGATACTCTGATTCTCTCCCCTTCTCTCTGAAGTCATTCCCTCCCACTTAAGAATTTAAGAGCATTGGATTGGTAGATGGAGAATATGAATCAAGTGCTTTTAAATCCGTGAGGGGGAGTGAACTAGTGTATACTTCATAGAGAAGGAGGCAGAACAATTGAGCTTTGGTGACACCGTCACAGAGACTCTGAGGAGTAAACAGAGTGACTATCAAATGAAGAGCAGGTCTGTTTCACAAAACAGATAAAGAAACACCTCGCGGCACAACGTCTCTCCCCTATTTGACCTAGATATTTTGTGTCTATGTAATGATATGTAGGCTGTGTGTACCGTTTTTAAATGTATGTAGTGTTGTCCTTGAGCTGTTCTTGTCTTTTAATGTTCTGCAATATGTCATGTTTCATGTTTTGTGCGGAGCCCAGGAAGAGTTGCTGCTTCTATCCTAATAAAATACCAAATACCGCAAGACCGGCCATCTTCTATGTCTGTCCTGTTTTCATAACACTCAATTATTCAGTATTTTTCTCAGTGAATTTCAAACTCTTACCAATGTGTAAAAATGTAAAGTTCCCATCAAGTGAAGGAATTCTAAAAATACTGAATATTTATCCAAACTATCCTCAGTGAATTAAAATGAGTTTATATAATTGTTGTCCTGCCCTGAAAATGTACATAGTAGATATCTCCCAATCAATGCCTTTTATTGTAGAGAAAATGAGAGAATGGTTTCTGTCCACCATGTCCAAAAAGTGTAATTAAAACAGTCATCATCATCATCAACCCAGACAGGTTACCATTATCAGACACTCTTTCCTCTCAGAAAGAGATGTAGGCTAATTATCTCTCTCTCCCACCTGCTGTCCTGATGAGCCTCTTGTTCTCTATATCCTCCCCTTCTCTCTCAATCCTCCCTCCCTCTCTCCCCTTCTCTCTCACTCACTCACTCCTTTCCTCCCGCTCCTCCCGCTCTGATCACCTCAATCATTAACTCACACCTATCTGTGTCTGCACACCGAACACACACACACACACACACACACACAAACAATGCAAACACACACTCAGATCTGTTAGGATGAATGACAAGACCACTGTTGGTAAAGCAAAGTGAGACAGATAATGGCATCATCATCAGCAATAACAAAAAACAGTAATAAAAATAGTTATTAAAGAAAAAATAATAGTAATAAAAATTATGTGAAAATCTACAAATAATTTAGCTTGATAAGTAATCAAAATAAAGATATAGTGTAACTTGGTGAAATAAAACATTTATTTTCACTTAATTTTAACATTGTGTCATGAATCACATGTACGTACAACTTAACACGTTTTCCAATTTCAAAATGACTATAGTAAGTGCCTATTAGAGTGGTAATCAGCAGTAGAAACAATAACCAAGCTGTTGCCCCACCCCTGATTGGGTAATAAGCTGAGAGATGGGGCTGGAGAAATTGAACCATTCTCAAAGTCATAGACAGAGCTATGGATGCAAGGACTGATCATCCATGATATCTTGCTGCGGGTGATTCTCTGATCCACCTCTACGCAGAAGACACCATTCTGTATACATCTGGCCCTTCTTTGGACACTGTGCTAATAAACCTCCAAACGAGCTTCAATGCCATACAACACTCCTTGCGTGGCCTCCAACTGCTCTTAAACGCTAGTAAAACTAAATGCATGCTTTTCAAAGGATCGCTGCCCGCACCCGCCCGCCCGACTAGCACCATTACTCTGGACGGTTCTGACTTAGAATATGTGGGCACCTACAAATACCTAGGTGTCTGGCTAGACTGTAAACTCTCCTTCCAGACTCATATTAAACAACTCCAATCCAAAATTAAATCTAGAATTGGCTCCCTATTTCTCAACAAAGCCTCCTTTACTCATGCTGCCAAACATACATATAAAACTGACTATCCCACCGGTCCTCGACTTCGGCAATGTCATTTACAAAATAGCCTCCAACACTCTACTCAGCAAATTGGATGCAGTCTATCAGAGTGTCATCCGTTTTGTCACCAAATCCCCATATACCACCCATCACTGCGACCTGTATGCTCTCGTTGGCTGGCCCTCGCTACATATTCGTCGCCAGACCCCTGGCTCCAGGTCATCTATAAGTCTATGCTAGGTAAAGCTCCGCCTTATCTCAGCTCACTGGTCACCATAACAACACCTACCCGTAGCACGCGCTCCAGCAGGTATATCTCACTGGTCATCCCCAAAGCCAACACCTAATTTGGCCGCCTTTCCTTCCAGTTCTCTGCTGCCAATGACTGGAACGAATTGCAAAAATCGCTGAAGTTGGAGACTTATATCTCGCTCACTAACTTTAAACATCAGCTACCTGAGCAGCTTACTGATCACTGCAGCTGTACACAGCCCATCTGTAAATAGTGCATCCAATCTACCTACCTCATCCCCATATTGCTTTTATTTACTTTTTTGCTCTTTTGCACACCAGTATTTCTACTTGCACATCATCATCTGCACATCTATCACTCCAGTGTTAATTTGCTAAATTGTAATTACTTCGCTACTATGGCCTATTTATTGCCTTACCTCCTTACTCCATTTGCACACACTGTACACAGACTTTTTCTTTTGTGATATTGACTGTACATTTGTGTAACTCTGTGTTGTTGTTTGTGTCACACTGCTTTGCTCTATCTTGTCCAGGTCGCAGTTGTAAATGAGAACTTGTTCTCAACTGGCCTACCTGGTGAAATAAAGGTGAAATAAAATAAATAAATATATACAGTATATATAGTTTTAACCATGTTTTGATGCTAAATAGTGTTTGTTAAAATGTTCTTTGTTTACAAACATTGGAGTGTCTCCTGACCCCTCCTGTCTCAGCCTCCAGTATTTATGCTGCAGTAGTTTATGTGTCGGGGGGCTAGGGTCAGTTTGTTATATCTGGAGTACTTCTCCTGTCCTATCCGGTGTCCTGTGTGAATTTAAGTATGCCCTCTCTAATTCTCTCTTTCTCTCTTTCTTTCTCTCTCTCGGAGGACCTGAGCCCTAGTACCATGCCTCAGGACTACCTGACATGATGACTCCTTGCTGTCCCCAGTCCACCTGGCCGTGCTGCTGCTCCAGTTTCAGCTGTTCTGCCTGTGATTATTATTATTTGACCATGCTGGTCATTTATGAACATTTGAACATATTGGCCATGTTCTGTTATAATCTCCACCCGGCACAGCCAGAAGAGGACTGGCCACCCCACATAGCCTGGTTCCTCTCTAGGTTTCTTCCTAGGTTTTGGCCTGAACTTATTTAGGTTTTCCATTACAAAGGGGTTGAATACTTATTGACTGAAGAATTGTAATTTTGAATTCATTTGTAAACATTTTGAAAAACCACTTTGACATTATAGGTTATTAGGGGTAGGCCACAACAGAACATCTATAGGTAATGCATTTGTATTCAGACTGTAATACGACAACATTTAGAAAAAGCCCAGGGGTGTGAATACTGAAGGCTGATTTTGAACATTATCATCCTGCAGGATAAGGCATGTAATGTGTTGTTATTGTTTATAATATTACAGAGTAAGGAACAATATGCTTGGAAACTGGATTGCATCACAATCAGTATGAAAACATAATTGGAGACATCATTTTTGGAACCATGTTATTGACAAGGCAGAGTAATGGTAGCAAGCAAATGAGTGTAGGAGTGGTTACTAACTAACTGTAACTAACTAGTTAACTAACTAACTTGGCTAACTGAGGTCTAACAATTCCCCTATTTACAGCTGGTTAGCCACTGCACAAATTTTAGCTCGCAATTGTAACACTGTTTCCAAAACTGATAAAGCGTCTCCACTAATATTAACTTTTTTTACGTTTGTGACGTCTCCAATTTCCAAGCACATTATTACTCACTTCGGATTTCTAACATCATTAATGACTTATTATGACATGACATTAAGTAAACAGTCCGCCTTACCTGCATTTACAGTGGTGTACAATGAAAAAACTAAAAAAAGACACGCAGTGTGCCCATGGTTTGAGAGTGTTCCTCACTTTTCCAGTAGCCTTTTGTGCATGGTTTCTAAACTCTCAAATAAGCCTGCCAGACTTTCATTTTCTCTTACCAAAAGAAGGATACATGTGGGGTAGTTGAACTGGTCAAACAACATTATGGTCCAAGTATCGAGTGGAAGAAGGGATCAAGCCGCTTTAGAACATTTGACACCAGAAAGAAATAGGTTTCAATTATACATTTTTCGCTAAAATGTCCCTCTGCTGATTTAGGCATTTAGTGCACAACTACAGTGCCTTGCGAAAGTATTCGGCCCCCTTGAACTTTGCGACCTTTTGCCACATTTCAGGCTTCAAACATAAAGATATAAAACTGTATTTTTTGTGAAGAATCAACAACAAGTGGGACACAATCATGAAGTGGAACGACATTTATTGGATATTTCAAACTTTTTTAACAAATCAAAAACTGAAAAATTGGGCGTGCAAAATTATTCAGCCCCCTTAAGTTAATACTTTGTAGCGCTACCTTTTGCTGCGATTACAGCTGTAAGTCGCTTGGGGTATGTCTCTATCAGTTTTGCACATCGAGAGACTGACATTTTTTCCCATTCCTCCTTGCAAAACAGCTCGAGCTCAGTGAGGTTGGATGGAGAGCATTTGTGAACAGCAGTTTTCAGTTCTTTCCACAGATTCTCGATTGGATTCAGGTCTGGACTTTGACTTGGCCATTCTAACACCTGGATATGTTTATTTTTGAACCATTCCATTGTAGATTTTGCTTTATGTTTTGGATCATTGTCTTGTTGGAAGACAAATCTCCGTCCCAGTCTCAGGTCTTTTGCAGACTCCATCAGGTTTTCTTCCAGAATGGTCCTGTATTTGGCTCCATCCATCTTCCCATCAATTTTAACCATCTTCCCTGTCCCTGCTGAAGAAAAGCAGGCCCAAACCATGATGCTGCCACCACCATGTTTGACAGTGGGGATGGTGTGTTCAGCTGTGTTGCTTTTACGCCAAACATAACGTTTTGCATTGTTGCCAAAAAGTTCAATTTTGGTTTCATCTGACCAGAGCACCTTCTTCCACATGTTTGGTGTGTCTCCCAGGTGGCTTGTGGCAAACTTTAAACAACACTTTTTATGGATATCTTTAAGAAATGGCTTTCTTCTTGCCACTCTTCCATAAAGGCCAGATTTGTGCAATATACGACTGATTGTTGTCCTATGGACAGAGTCTCCCACCTCAGCTGTAGATCTCTGCAGTTCATCCAGAGTGATCATGGGCCTCTTGGCTGCATCTCTGATCAGTCTTCTCCTTGTATGAGCTGAAAGTTTAGAGGGACGGCCAGGTCTTGGTAGATTTGCAGTGGTCTGATACTCCTTCCATTTCAATATTATCGCTTGCACAGTGCTCCTTGGGATGTTTAAAGCTTGGGAAATATTTTTGTATCCAAATCCGGCTTTAAACTTCTTCACAACAGTATCTCGGACCTGCCTGGTGTGTTCCTTGTTCTTCATGCTGCTCTCTGCGCATTTAACGGACCTCTGAGACTATCACAGTGCAGGTGCCTTTATACGGAGACTTGATTACACACAGGTGGATTGTATTTATCATCATTAGTCATTTAGGTCAACATTGGATCATTCAGAGATCCTTATTGAACTTCTGGAGAGAGTTTGCTGCACTGAAAGTAAAGGGGCTGAATAATTTTGCACGCCCAATTTTTCAGTTTTTGATTTGTTAAAAAAGTTTGAAATATCCAATAAATGTCGTTCCACTTCATGATTGTGTCCCACTTGTTGTTGATTCTTCACAAAAAAATACAGTTTTATATATTTATGTTTGAAGCCTGAAATGTGGCAAAAGGTCGCAAAGTTCAAGGGGGCCGAATACTTTCGCAAGGCACTGTATGTGCCCACTGACCAGTTTGCTCATCATATCTTAATGCTCACCATGTCTAAAAGCTGACCATGTCTAAATGCTTAATGTTTATTCTCCTTGAGGATCGTGATGAGTCAGAGATCTGTACTACCTGAGCAAACAAACCCGCACGCAGCTCTCCCTCCTTTGGCCTGTTCGTTAATAGGTGCTAAATCCCTGAGTCATACTGGCCTGTCATATTACAGCAAGGGTAGGAGGGGAGAGGAGGAAGGAGTTGAAGGCGGGTGGAGGTGAAGAAGGGAGGTCCTGCCTGGAGAACATAGGGGCAGAGTCCACAGACTGTTCTCTAACTGGAGCAACAGTCATCCCGGTGCCTTGCAGCAGTTGCCATGCAGCGACAGTGTGTGTGTGTTTGTGCATCAAAAGGAGGGACACCAATTTCCAGGACCTCCAGGACCTCTATACCAGGTGGTGTTATAGGATCACTGGGGCCAAACTTCCTGCCATCCAGGACCTCTATACCAGGCGGTGTTATAGGATCACTGGGGCCAAACTCCCTGCCATCCAGGACCTCCATACCAGGCGGTGTCAGAGGATCACTCCCTGCCATCCAGGACCTCTATACCAGGCGGTGTTATAGGATCACTGGGGCCAAACTCCCTGCCATCCAGGACCTCTATACCAGGCGGTGTTATAGGATCACTGGGGCCAAACTCCCTGCCATCCAGGACCTCCATACCAGGCGGTGTCAGAGGATCACTCCCTGCCATCCAGGACCTCTATACCAGGCGGTGTTATAGGATCACTGGGGCCAAACTCCCTGCCATCCAGGACCTCTATACCAGGCGGTGTTATAGGATCACTGGGGCCAAACTCCCTGCCATCCAGGACCTCCATACCAGGCGGTGTCAGAGGATCACTCCCTGCCATCCAGGACCTCTATACCAGGCGGTGTTATAGGATCACTGGGGCCAAACTTCCTGCCATCCAGGACCTCTATACCAGGCGGTGTCAGAGGAAGGCCGCTGCTGCTACTCCCGTTTATTATATATCCTGATTGAATAGTCACTTTAACCCCTACACACATACTGTATTACCTCAATTACCTCGTACCCCTGCACTTTGACTCGTACGGGTACTCCTTGTATACAGCCTCGTTATTGTTTTTACTGTGTTACTATTTCCTTTTTTATTTAGCAACTACTTGTCTTGCTTTTTAACTCAGCACTGTTGGGAATGGGCTCTTAAATAAGCATTTCACTGTAAAGTCTACACCTGTTGTATTTGGCGCATGTGACCAATAAAATTTGTCCTGCAGGCTTGCCTACACTTAGCTCAGAGCTCTCAGCCTCCCGCTGGTCCTTGTCTTCGGCAGCAGTGTCGTGCTTCCCTCCGCCCTCCTCCTTCCCTCTCTCCCTCCCTCTCGTCTGTCTGTTATGGTGTTGTTGTGGTCTCCTGATCGCTACCAGTTTCCTGCAGCCAAAACAGGAATTTGTCAGAGCTCTCGGCCCCATGAAACCTTATCGAAATACATCAACCGTGACCACTTAGGGGGCAATTGTGACAGTTGGTGAGAAGGGGGAGACAGAGGGGGAGACAGGGAGAGAGAGAGGGAGACGGAGGGAGTGGTGTAATTAACTGTGTTTGCACGGCTGCTCACCTGCAGGTCTGCTGCCCAGATTTGGGCCCCACTGGCTCGCTAAGTAAGTATTTGCACGCAAACTAGTGATATTTGATCCACCCCAGTGTCAAGTGCTTCCATAACGTAAAAAATTGAAGAGCGGGAGATTCTCCCAAGCCTCTCAGCTGGCAGTTTGATTCAGATTTTATTACCCGGGCTGCTTCTATAATAAGCAGGAACTGTCCTGTCGCATTAGGCACGCTAGGCGGCACAACCCGTACAGCACACACCCTCCACACACACACACACACACACACACACACACACACACACACACACACACACACACACACACACACACACACACACACACACACCCGCACACACACACACACACACACACGCGCGCACGCACACACGCGCACGCACACACACACACGCACACAAACACACACACACACCACTTAGCCAGAGGAAATTGACTCTCCCTCCGCCAGCCTCTCCTCTAGTGGACTAGCAGACTTAACCCCTTTATATCCATCTCTCTCTCTCTCTCTCTCTCTCTCTCTCTCTCTCTCTCTCTCTCTCTCTCTCTCTCGCTCTCTCTCGCTCTCTCTCTCTCTCCCCCCCCTCTCTCTCTCTCTCTCCCTCTCTCTCTCTCTCTCTCTCTCTCTCTCTCTCTCTCTTTCTAGGGAGTTGGTGTCTCTCCATCAATTAAGTAGTACAGACATCTCATTGGTCCTGAGTGTGCCTCTAGGTCCTGGGTGTGTTAGTATCTCCAAGGCAACAGACACACCTGTCCTGGTGCTGTGTCATCCTTTGTGGAGCTGTGAGGTAACATGTTAATTACACAGCAAAAAATGTCAGTCTTTCCACAAAAACGATTGATCTTTTATTGACCAAAATGACAAAAGGTCAATTTTAACTTCAAATCAAATGTTATTTATCACATGCGCCGAATACAACAAGTGTATGTATTTTTAAGAAAAATATCTAAAAAAATAAGAAAGAAATGAGCAGCAGTAAAATAACAGTAGCGAGGCTATATACAGGGGGCACCGGTACAGAGTCAATGTGCGGAGATACTGGTGGATGTGAAGTACTTGAAGTGGATCTTATGAATCTTATGAATAAAGCATTCATGTAGGCTTCATAATCACTGCATAAATGGGTCACATATCAGCTATAACCATATTTCATGCTCAATAAAATATATAAAAATGTGAACAAATAAATGTACACACAGTTATGCCACATTGTGAATCTTTATAGAGCATGATATACGGTTATAGATGATTTGTGAAGCGTCTATGTAGTTCTTTTGAAGCCTATATGAAAGCTTCATAAGATGCACTTCAAATAAAGTGGGACCCAAACAAGTATTGAAATGTATTACTTTTGAGATTATTTTGCTTGTCCCAAATGGTAGAGCTTGTATAAAGTAATGTTATTTTGAGAATAAACAAAATGATCAGGCCAATGGGGTAACATTGGGAAAACACATATAGTTACTGTTAGATAACTGTAGATAGTTAGTGGTGTTTTCTCTCTTGACAAACTACTTCCAGGTCAGCAGGACTACTCATCGATGCAGAACTATGAGCAGAGCCCTGGGGTGTGTGTGTCTAACCTAGCCACGGAATGTGTGTGTGTGTGTGTGTGTGTGTGTGTGTGTGTGTGTGTGTGTGTGTGTGTGTGTGTGTGTGTGTGTCATGATACTATATTTACAGCAGGTCGCCTGGCAAAGTATCATCTCCTGCTGCAATAACTGGACTGAGACAGACATTATTATGTTGCAACAGTACAAGCCATGGAAATACCATCTACACTCAATTTTACACAGTAGATTCTACTTTATAAATTAATTTTGTTCCTCTAAAGATACAGCATATAGACACAGCATCTAAAGATACAGCATATAGATACAGCATCTAAAGATACAGCATATAGACACAGCATCTAAAGATACAGCATATAGATACAGCATCTAAAGATACAGCATATAGATACAGCATCTAAAGATACAGCATATAGATACAGCATCTAAAGATACAGCATATAGATACAGCATCTAAAGATACAGCATATAGATACAGCATCTAAAGATACAGCATATAGACACAGCATCTAAAGATACAGCATATAGATACAGCATCTAAAGATACAGCATATAGAAAGCATTTTATTTTACTGAATTACATCTGGAAGATGTTTAGATTATTATTATTTTTCAGTTAGTAACCTGTTATTTGTCCGGCTATTCTTCATTTTCAAAATTATTTTCTATGTTAACTGCAACTTTTTTTCTGTTGTTATATTATGAACCTAATATAGAATTCTATATAGTGATGTTAGTGGATGATTTACATTTGGTGAACATTCACATCGTGTTCATACTATTTCTAGTTTTGATAACTGTTCATACTATTTCTAGTTTTGATAACTCTTCATACTATTTCTAGTTTTGATAACTCTTCATTGCGTAATAGGCCTGTTAAATTTGTCTCATAGTGTATGTATTTAGTTATCATGGCAGTGTTCGGTTTTGGGAGGCTTTGGTAACAGTGGCTATATTTAACTGGACTGATGAAACAGTGTTTCTCCCGCAGTGTGCAGTAGCCTCAGGCGGGCTGGCTGGCTGCCTGCTGATTTAGGCGATAAGGAGAGGCAACAGTCTGAGACCGCTTCACACAGGGGACAACAAATGCAGCAATCAGCCAAAAACGTGTTATATGAACCAGAATAAAAATACCTTAGCATTTTAAGTAACTTTTTTACAGCGCTGGAAAATTGACCATTGTTTGGTGTACATAGGACAAGTGATTGCATATGCATTACACATTTTTGGGGATGTTACGCAAGAGGAGCCTTTCAGCTAATTCCATCAAAGCCCTGAGAGTAGGTTTAGTTTATAATTGGACATCTTTATTTCAGTGTGTTTTTCAGCAATGTTTCCTCTGTGTAGAGCAGCTCTTAGCCAATGGGAATCGGAGTGATAATACATCTCATTCTCCACAGCACTGAGTTTGACCCAGCACCAGCCTCCATGACGGATCAGCCAGGGTGTTTAGCCTTCCAGCACTGTGGATCACATTATGAAACATACACACACACACACACACCCACACACACATACACACAGCACATCCTTTCATTTCACAGACTTATGGCTTGTCTCTGTTTGGAGTTGATGCCCAACCACCTACTGTCACTTTAAGACACTCTGACTCACCTACACAGATGTGCTCAAGGGGCTGTGAGTGTGACTGTGTGTGTTTGTGACTGTGTGTGTGTGACTTTGTGTCTTCATGTTATAGCAAACTCCTTGCTTTAGTCCTGCTCTTCATCAGCTTTTTCTCGGTTCATAGTGACAAGCGCAGCTGGTTTCTGACGATAGTGCTGTCTTTGCGTCAAGCGGGAATCATCCACATCCCCAGATTAATATAAATATACCACAGGCTTTGTGTTACGTTCTCAGATGTAGACATCGCGCTATGAGAAACCTCAGGCATCCGGAGGAGACATGCTGTTCACAGAGAAGTCAAATGACTCCGTTTATTAATCTCTTCTGCCAGATGATGATGATCTGTGTTCGGCCTGTTTTAGAGAAGCGGAAAGTACTGTTCAGTATGCTGGAGAGGTGACTTGAGAGGAGTACTAGACATAACAATACTTTCTGTGAGGAGATCCTGTGGTCGGCTTCTTACAGGACCACAATGTGTTCCTGCTGGTTAGAGTGAGGTTGTACAAGCAGAGTGCGTACTGCAAGTACTGTAGCTGGTGGGAATAGCAGGCAATCAGACAGGCACAGAAGTACTGAAGCTGGTGGGAATAGCAGGCAATCAAACAGGCACAGAAGTACTGTAGCTGGTGGGAATAGCAGGCAATCAGACAGGCACAGAAGTACTGAAGCTGGTGGGAATAGCAGGCAATCAGACAGGCACAGAAGTACTGTAGCTGGTGGGAATAGCAGGCAATCAAACAGGCACAGAAGTACTGTAGCTGGTGGGAATAGCAGGCAATTAGACAGGCACAGAAGTACTGTAGCTGGTGGGAATAGCAGGCAATCAGACAGACACAGAAGTACTGAAGCTGGTGGGAATAGCAGGCAATCAGACAGGCACAGAAGTACTGTAGCTGGTTGGGAATAGCAGGCAATCAGACAGGCACAGAAGTACTGTAGCTGGTGGGAATAACAGGCAATCAGACAGGCACAGAAGTTTTCACCAGCATGCTTTTGAGTCTAAACTCCTCCAACTTTATACTGCATTATTAAATCGCATATGAATTATTCAACAACCTTCATATAAAACAAATATTTTGCAACTTGCACCAACAAATGTGAGGAGAAACATTTACCCTATAGAAAGATAAATAATTAGGAGAGTGTATTACTTCAGTTTATGTCTATACTTTCTATATTGTAGTTTACCTGCTGGCAGCAAATGGAGTGGGTGTCTCCCTGGGGTGCTGATGGTGCTCTGCACACACACACACACTGATGGTGCTGTATCCCTCTCTGCACAATGGAGCACTTCACACACACCTTTAACGACATCTCTCCATTCTGAACACCAGTTTAGAGATCATCATGGTCTGGATGGAGTCAAAGCAGTGCTGTGTGTGTGTGTGTGTGTGTGTGTGTGTGTGTGTGTGTGTGTGTGTGTGTGTGTGTGTGTGTGTGTGTGTGTGTGAGGTGTGTGTGTGTGTGTGTGTGTGTGTGTGTGTGTGTGTGTGTGTGAGGTGTGTGTGTGTGTGTGTGTGTGTGTGTGTGTGTGTGTGTGTGTGTGTGTGTGTGTGTGTGTGAGAGAAAGAGAGCATGACGCTGTCGGCGGCGGGACGGCGGGCGGTGGCGTCAGAATGGGCTGTGGGTCGCATGGTCGAGTTACTCACACCTTCCTGCACACTTTAAGGAGGCATCCAGGAAGCCTGCTAGATGCACGCAGCACAAACACACTGATGTATACGCACGCACTCAAACACACATAGACACTTAAAAGCACGCCGACTACTGTAAATTCTGTTAACTATGGGTGCTTTAGTCTATATTTAGTACGGAGTAATTTACAGTCTGCTCCTGCCCAGAGACCTTGATGTAAAATCTAGACATGGCTTTTATAGTTTAGAAAACACAAATTCTATTAATATTATATTTTTATAAAAAAATATGTCTTCAAATTATTTTTAAACCTTAGGGCAAGACCAAGGAGAAAGATGGACTGCCTTTCAGATTAAATAATTCCTTCTGTGAAAGTTCACAAGTCATTTCCTAGATAATCTGTGAGAGATGTATTTCGTATTATAAAATGGGTGGTTTGAGCCCTGAATGCTGCTTGGCTGACAGCCAATCAGGCCACGGATATGACAAAACATGTGTTTTTACTGCTCTAACCATAAACTGGTTACCAACTTAAGAACAGCGTTGCGTCGTGCCTAAGAACAACCCTTAGTCGTGGTATATTGGCCATATACCACACCCCTTTGCTTAAATACCTCACGGCTACTGTCTCTCAGTGCTTTTAGTTTTCTCCTCTCTCCTCTCTCCTCTCTCCTCTCTCCTCTCTCCTCACATGCAATAAAGTTTGCTGCCTCATGTGGGGGATCTCTCCTTCCTTTTGAAGCCTCAACCTTTTTTTGGTCCATAATTTAAACATTTACTTTACTTGCTTCTGCGTGCGCTGCCCTCGTGCATTTTTAAAGGCTGGGCATTGAGGGATTTTCTGTAATGCTCTCATGCTTTGTTCTGATCACGCAAGGTGCTGCTCTCCCACAGAACGGGAACACGGGCATACATGCACATTCTCACACACGTACTCACGCACGTACTCACACACGTACTCACACACGTACTCACGCGTCTG
Source organism: Oncorhynchus mykiss (assembly GCF_013265735.2). NCBI lineage: Eukaryota > Metazoa > Chordata > Actinopteri > Salmoniformes > Salmonidae > Oncorhynchus > Oncorhynchus mykiss. The sequence continues at coordinate 28,113,523 of NC_048586.1, forward strand.
CATGCACACACACACGCGGTGTGTAGCAGTCTGTTTGCAGGGTGAAGTGTGTCTTGTCTTCTCCTCTATGGTATTTAAGCCAGGTGACAAACTGAGATCAGACATGCTAGGCAGGTTCAAGTAAAGATGGGCTCCCTTCTAGTTGTGGAGAAAACATCCAACAAACCAGTCAGACTTGATAGTGAAAATCTAGAAAGTTGTTATTCATTTTATATTCATCCGTCATGTACAATATTGTTGGAGAGGAGTACAGTCAATAAAATACCAGTTATAAAACTATAACTTTCGTTTTCTCTCAACTTTATCATAGAATATTAGTTTATTATTATTATTATTACTTTATTATTTTAATCTTGATTTATTCAAATGTTTTGAATATTGTATTTGTATTAGTTCTTATTTTGTAGTCTATTCATGAATACTGCTTCACTGCTGTTTCATCCAACAGCTTGATATTTAGTCAAATGTCTGTATTTACCAAATGAATATATCACATTATATTTGTTTATTAATTTTACCACAAACATTCACTTTTTCCTTTCAATATGTAGATCTTTGGAGGTAATTAGTAGTATTTTCTGGGGTGAACGCCAAATACAAGCATCAAAATTATGAATGTGTTTTTAGATTAAATACAGTGCAACAGGTTCATCACACATTTAGACAGAAATACATGTGTTTAATTGTCACATACATCGGTAAGGTGCAGTGAAATGGGTTGTTTTACAGGGTTCAGCCATAGCAGTACGGTGACCCTGGAGAAAATTAGGCTTAAGTGCTTTGCTCAAGGGCACATCAACAGATTTTTTTTAACCTTGTTGGCTCAGTCATTCAAACCAGCAACCTTTTGGTTACTGGCCCAATGCTTTCACTGCTAGGCTACCTGCTGCCAAAAGGTACTTCTTGTAAACATGTAGTAACATATGGCAGTTTTACACCTGTGGGTTGCCATTACAGAGCTCCCGTTCTGTGGGAGAGCAGCACCTTGTGTGATCAGACCGAAGCAAGACATGATAGAAAATCCCTCAATGCATTAACTTGCTGTCAAAATAAAGGGTCAATAAAGTTTTTTAAATGCAGCATCTTCTTCATGGCTGGTTTTTAGATGAAACAATTAGTCATTCAAACTGAATTGTAAACACTCAGCACTCAGATTGTACCAAATGACCTATTTTATACTAATTTCACACATTTTTGTTGTTGGACTACTACTTTGGTTTGACTGTTTTCATGAAAGCCTCCTGCAGTGTTGTGATTCCTCTCCTCTGCGTGTGAGAGCATTCTCTATGCTTTATTTTTGGCCTCGTCCTATAATCAAATACAAATGAGATACATTTGTTGAGTTTATTTTTAGAAAATGTCATAGTTTTTGGAAATCCTTTTGAAAAGATCTGTTGGTGTCATTTCCATATGCTGTAAGAAAGACCAGATGAGTTAATCAAACTGTCTCATCAACCCTCTCTCTTCTGTATTCTTCCCTCAGACTCTCGTCTCCCCTTCATCTGCTGTCATTTACATTCTCTACTAACATGTGAATTTAGGTCAACCTACAGTCTCCTCTCCAAATTCCCTCTCTCCTCTCTCACTCCTCGCGCCCACTCACTGGCTTCTCAGGAACACCAGGACAGAGGCATTTCACACCAGATAGTCTGATTGGGAGAGTGTTTAAAAGCAACAACAACATTGACAATATAGAGAGGGTTACAGAGGGGTAGAGAGGAGTAGAGGGGGTCAGAGGAGCTTAGAGAAGAGGAGAGGGAATGAAGAAGGAGCTTAGGGTGTGGGTTAGAATACAGGTCAACATTCTCTCCCCAGCCAGCAAACACAGCTTCCAGTGCTAGCACCACACATACTAACAGACAGCCCTTCTGGACTAATTATGACACACACACACACACACACACACACACACACACACACACACACACACACACACACACACACGCACACACACACGCACACACGCACACACGCACACACGCACACACGCACACACACACACACACACACACACACAAACAAACACACAAACACACGCACACACACGCACACAAACCAAAGCTGGATTGAGTGAAGCAGTGTTGAGGGGTGTGTAATGTAATGGTAGGGGGAGATTCTCCATCTCTGGGGCTCAGTTGGAGAGCAGGTCCAATTACTCAGATTTACACACAACACCATCAATGACGTTTACAATCGATGCACTCATGCTGTTTGTCTGAAGCTTATTCTCAACAACAAGCGTGAGTAAGACAATTTCATAATCCAATAGGTTGAGTAGTTTTTTTTTAATGAAAACCCCCTCTGCAAATCTATACTGTTTATTGACTATCATTTTCCTAATAGGGTTAAGATACAGCTGAAGTAGGAAGTTTACATACACCTTAGCCAAATACATTTAAACTCAGTTTTTCACAATTCCTGACATTTAATCAGAATAAAAATCCCCTGTTTTAGGTCAGTTAGGATCACCACTTCATTTTATGAATGTGAAATGTCAGAATAATAAAATTCCCAGTGGGTCAGATGTTTACATACACTCAATTTGTATTTGGTAGCATTGCCTTTAAATTGTTTAACTTTGGTCAAACGTTTTGAATAGCCACAAGCTATAAGTTGGGTGAATTTTGGCCCATTCCTCCTGACAGAGCTGGTGTAACTGAGTCAGGTTTGTAGTCCTCCTTGTTCGCACACGCTTTTTCAGTTCTGCCCACATGTTGAATATATTGTTGAGGTCAGGGCTTTCTGATGGCCACTCCAACACCTTGACTTTGTTGTCCTAAAGCCATTTTGCCACAACTTTAGAAGTATGCTTGAGGTCATTGTCCATTTGGAAGACCCATTTGTGACCAAGCTTTAACTTCCTGACTGATGTCTTGAGATGTTGCTTCAATATATCCACGTACTTTTCCTCCCTCATGAAGCCATCTATTTTGTGAAGTTCAAAGCACCCCCAAAACATGAAACATAACGTTTCATCAGACCAGAGGACATTTCTCCAAAATGTCCAAATCTTTGTCCCCTTGTGCAGTTGCAAACCATAGTCTGGCTTTTTTTTATTTCGGTTTTGGAGCAGTGGCTTGTTCCTTGCTGAGCGGCCTTTCAGGTTAAGTCGATATAGGAGTCGTTTTACTGTGGTACTGAGATACTTTTGTACCTGTTTCCTCCAGCATCTTCACAAGGTCCCTTGCTGTTGTTCTGGGATTGATTTGCACTTTTCACACTAAAGTACGTTCATCTCTAGGAGACAGAATGCATCTCCTTCCTGAGCGGTATGACGGCTCCTTGGTCCCATGGTGTTTATACTTTCATACTGTTGTTTGTACAGATGAACATGGTACCTTCAGGCATTTGGAAATTGCTCCCAAGGATGACCCCTTTGATGTCTTGGCTGATTTCTCTTGATTTTCCCATGATGTCAAGCAAAGAGGCACTGAGTTTGAAGGTAGGCCTTGAAATACATCCACAGGTACACCTCCAATTGACTCAAATTATGTCAATTTGCCTATCAGAAGCTTCTAAAGCCATGACATAATTTTCTGGAATTTTACAAACCGTTTCAAGGCACAGTCAATTTAGTGTATGTTAACTTCTAACCCACTGGAATTGTGACAGTGAATTCTTAGTGAAATAATCTGTCTGTAAACAATTGTTGGAAAAATTACTTGTGTCATGCACACAGTAGATGTCCTAACCGACTACCAAAAACTATAGTTTGTAAGCAAGAATTTTGTGGAGTGCTTGAAAAACATGACTCCAACCTAAGTGTATGTAAACTTCTGACTTATATAAGTCTACAACAGTGGAAATTAGCATTCTAGCTACTTACAACCATCATGGAACTAGAAGAGAGAAATAAAACTCAGAAGCTCATGGGAAAGAATTACAATTTTCAATAGAAATAATCTCAAGCAGTTGAGTGATAACAGGGTGCTGATGCTACACAGCTCAAACCGCTCATCAGACAAGATCACGCATGAGGGCAGAACCCGGGTGTGCGGGTGTGCGTGTGTGCGTGTGCGTGTGTGCTTGTGTGCGGGTGTGTGGGTGTGCGTGCGTGTGTGTGCGGGTGTGTGTGTGTGTGTGGGTGTGTGCGGGTGTGTGTGTGCGTGTGTGTGCGGGTGTGTGTGTGTGTGTGTGTGTGTGTGTGTGTGTGTGTGTGTGTGTGTGTGTGTGCGGGTGTGTGTGGGTGTGCGGGTGTTTCCTGGGGAGTCTTAAGGGTTTAAATGTTCTTATGTAGTGCTGTGAAGGTGACAAGGCAGCAGAGGGCTGACTGGAATGATGACTCTGGCCTGCAATATGCTGCTGTCAACAGGACCCTGTCTATTACTCTACTAACACATCACAAACTATCACATCTCTTTGTTTTTCTGCCACTGTGATGGGTGGTGTCGGTTCCATCTCCATCTTCTGTTCTCTGTTTATTTAATTTGGATTGTTTGTCATTTTTCACGGTTCAAAATGTTTGAATTGCGTTGGAAAGGTAGACTCAGTTACTTGATCAACAACAGGAGGCCAACTAGAGAACTTAGGGGAGTTATCTAGCGTTTTTCATCTGCATCTCAGGATACTATTATATTTTGCCCTTGTATCTATGGGAGATGCATTTACCTGCCAAATGGGACGGAGAGAGGGGCTGCTGTCGTCAATTTCTAGACCATAATCGGGGCAGGGTAGAGGACAGAGTGAGGCAATGCTCACATCAACAGGAATGCCACTGCACTTCTCTGCTGCTGGTCATATGTCCTTGATCAACTGTTATCCGGCCAGTCTGATGAGAGACGTGGTTACAACTACGAGACCGCTCAGAACTCCATATAGGAGACTGATAATCGCTGATCTACTGGCGGTGTCCTGCTCTATGCTATTCATGGGTATGACGTGCTGTCCTTTGTTATGTTTTGTGAAACCTAAGTGGTGGGTGATTCTATTTGTCTTATTTCACACATGTACAAGTGTGTATTAATACACGTGTGAATTGGAAATTCGTTTTGTTACATATCCCGCTCTCCCTGAGACACCCTCAGAGAGTCGGTCACAGCCAGGGTCTGCCATTATCATGGCGACCCTGGAGCAATTAGCTGTAAGTGCCTCAAATGCACGTCAACAGATTTTTCACCTTGTCGGCTCAGGATTTGAACTAGCAGCACTAATAAGTATGTTTAGTAGCTTGGTTGACTGAATAGCCTAGGTCTACTCTGTGTATGTTTGTTTGTCTCTTTTTTAACCACACCAAAAAATAGATTCCCTCACAGGAATAATAAAGTGATTATATTCTATCACAGCATGGCTGGAGGCCAGACATGAGAGTAGGGGCTGGAGAGAGGAGATGTGATGGGATGGGCTGTACAGTATATTTGTGACAGTAAAAGAGACATTGGAAGAGAGGTAGTAGGCCAATCCCTAAGCCTGTCAGACCCAGTCAGGTCCAGCCTCTCCAGTCTCTCCTACTCCTCCAGTCTCCCCTACTCCTCCTGTCTCTCCTACTCCTCCTGTCTCCCCTACTCTTCCTGTCTCTCCTACTCCTCCTGTCTCTCCTACTCCTCCTGTCTCTCCTTCTTCCACTGTCTCCTCTACTCCTCCTGTCTCCCCTACTCCTCCTGTCTCTCCTACTCCTCCTGTCTCTCCTACCACCACTGTCTCCCCTACTCCTCATGTCTATCCTACTCCTCCTGTCTCTCCCACTCCTCCTGTCTCCCCTACTTCTCCTGTCTCTCCTACTCCTCCTGTCTCTTCTACTCCTCCTGTCTCTCCTACTCCTCCTGTCTCTCCTACTCCTCCTGTCTCTCCTACTCCTCCTGTCTCCCCTACTCCCACTGTCTCCCCTACTCCTCCTGTCTCTCCTACTCCTCCTGTCTCTCCTACTCCTCCTGTCTCCCCTACTCCTCCTGTCTCCCCTACTCCTCCTGTCTCCCCTACTCCTCCTGTCTCTCCCACTCCTCCTGTCTCCCCTACTCCTCCTGTCTCTCCTACTCCTCCTGTCTCTCCTACTCCTCCTGTCTCCCCTACTCCTCCTGTCTCTCCTACTCCTCCTGTCTCTCCTACCACCACTGTCTCCCCTACTCCTCCTGTCTCTCTTACTCCCACATTCTCCCCTACTCCTCCTGTCTCTCCTACTCCTCCTGTCTCTCCTACTCCTCCTGTCTCCCCTACTCCTCCTGTCTCCCCTACTCCTCCTGTCTCCCCTACTCCTCCTGTCACTCCTACTCCTCCTGTCTCTACCACTCCTCCTGTCTCCCCTACTCCTCCTGTCTCCCCTACTCCTCCTGTCTCTCCTACTCCTCCTGTCTCTCCTACTCCTCCTGTCTCCCCTACTCCTCCTGTCTCTCCTACTCCCCCAAGCCAGTAATATAGTGGAATCCATCTGGTTTCAAATCTGTTTCTTAGTTCAATATTTCCTTACAATAACTGCAATTTACAGTATTATTTTTATAGCCATTATATAGCTGTGCCATGCATTAGCCCACATTGTCTGTTTGCTCTCAGTTGTAATAGCTGTGTTACTGTAGAATTAACAAACTAGTTGACCCTTCTAATAGATTGAACAGAGCAGCATGGAAGACTGGAAAGAGTGTTTTATTGAATGATACTGTAGTTATAGATTGTTCCGTGGGTCCTGTTACTCTGTGACTTCCCTATTTAAGAATGTAATCCAGAAATGGGTTACGGTTAGGGTGACTCTTCATTCTTTTCCAGTCCTTTGTAGTTCACTGGATATTATTTGATATATTCCCATATGTTATTGTAATATAATGACATATTTGAATTGATTTTAAAGACATTCTCCTAACATTACCCTTTCTTTAATGTTCTCTCCTCTGTAACTGGGGCTATTGGGCTTGGCTTCATCTAGGTCATTTTAAGTTCACAGGCCATTGAGTCATCAGTTATTTTCTTAATACACACGTGTGTACACACAGTAACATGCACACACACATTCAGATGTAATATATTATTTTATTTTCATCATAGACTGCATCTTTCTTTTGATTAATTTATGATTTTTTGGGACGTAATTATATTATAGTTGTACCCTTTAATGTGTTGTCTCTTTAAAGACAAACGTGAATATTTCAATATTTGTGATACGATTCAGTGTGATAAGACTCAGTGGGATATGACTCAGTGAAATATGACTCAGTGGGATATGACTCAGTGGGATATGACTCAGTGAAATATGACTCAGTGGAATAAGACTCAGTGAAATATGACTTAGTGGGATATGACTCAGTGAAATATGACTCAGTGGCATATGACTCAGTGAAATATGACTCAGTGGGATATGACTCAGTGAAATATGACTCAGTGGAATAAGACTCAGTGAAATATGACTTAGTGGGATATGACTCAGTGAAATATGACTCAGTGGGATATGACTCAGTGAAATATGACTCAGTGAAATATGACTCAGTGGGATATGACTCAGTGAAATATGACTTAGTGGGATATGACTCAGTGAAATATGACTCAGTGGGATATGACTCAGTGAAATATGACTCAGTGAAATATGACTCAGTGGGATATGACTCAGTGAAATATGACTCAGTGGAATAAGACTAAGTCGGATATGACTCAGTGGGATATGACTCAGTGAAATATGACTCAGTGGAATAAGACTCAGTGGGATATGACTCAGTGGGATATGACTCAGTGGGATATGACTCAGTGGGATATGACTCAGTGGGATATGACTTAGTGGGATATGACTCAGTGAGATATGACTCAGTGGGATATGACTCAGTGAAATATGACTCAGTGGGATATGACTCAGTGAAATATGACTCAGTGGGATATGACTCAGTGGGATATGACTCAGTGAAATATGACTCAGTGGAATAAGACTCAGTGGGATATGACTCAGTGGGATATGACTCAGTGGGATATGACTCAGTGAAATATGACTCAGTGGGATATGACTCAGTGGGATATGACTCAGTGGGATATGACTCAGTGGGATATGACTCAGTGGGATTTGACTCAGTGAGATATGACTCAGTGGGATATGACTCAGTGGGATATGACTCAGTGGGATATGACTCAGTGGGATATGACTCAGTGGCATAACTCTTTTTTGCTAATTGCTGCTTTTATGTATTGGGCTTTTAAATATGGTTTAATGATAGATTGTTATGCAATTTATATTATCTCAGTTGTCTTTGAAATCCTTTATCTTTATATGTTAGTTTAAACCTAGAAACTATAAGGCTGCTCATAGATACATTCCAATACTGAAAAATATACTGTGTTTTCTGAAGAGAAAAGGCAGAAACTAGCTTTGTCCAGCCATATTGTAATCCTAGAACCTTTGACATCTTTGCATCGACGTCGTCAAATATTGTTCCATTCAATATTGTTCCGAAAACTAACATCCAATAAATGAATCAACGGGAACAAATTGAACATACACTGAACATGTTGGGCCAAGGCTTTGACGGTAAACAACGCAAATTGTAATTAATGCAATTCTATTGCTTCAAATGATATGGGGTGGAAAAATCACTTGACTTTTTTCTCGTGGAATTTTGTATAATGACTAGCAGACATTCAAGACCATTTAAAGTGGAAATCATACAATCTGTCATTTAGAAGAAAAAAAGATTTGATTGCCTGTCAACAATGGTTAATGGATGATTAACCTGTTCCTATTGTTGAAATGAATTCCCGTCAACACAATGGGAGGAAGACATGAATGAACCTGATGGAGAGAGAATGGAACACAGCAGGCTCTAATGGGGTGGAGATTGGAATCCGCAGGCTGTGGGGGGCGGGGCTTGTTTCCAGGAGATGGGTCTGGCAGGTCTGTGGGTCATGCTGTTTTTATTGGACTATAAGGTTGACCCCCTCACGACCCCTGATTGGCCCCTGACCCGGGCAGTCATACCATATCAAACTACTGATGCGCACAGCCTTTCAGAGGGAGATTAGTATTGCCTGTCCCGCTGATATTGACATCAGACTTAGGAACCCACGGCATGGTACAGCTCAGATCAATACTGTAATATGTCTATTATACCAGTAATCAATAAAATGATGTTGAACTCTTTTATGACAATATTGCAGTTAGAGAAAATTGTGGGGATAGGATTTGTGGCCCTCACCACATCACTTTATCTACTGTAGCATAATAGGTCTATAGATTGTACTTCTATGGCATTCCATATAGTCCATTCTGCACACAACAACTCAAATAACCATCACATACATCAGACTGGACAGCTATTACTAGCAGCTCTGGTCTGGTAGACAGACAGTCAGCAGCTTCTTTCCTGGCTCAACCTCAGTGACCATAGAGACAGAACTATGGGAGGATGTGGACAGTTTCCCATTTTCCATGAAGGATTATCATTCGTCCGCACAATATAAGCCTTATTTTTCCATGAAGCAGGGGATACGTATATTGATTGCTGCCAGTGGACAGTTTCATCGTTCAATCATGTATTCATTATGGGGGAAGACTCAGAAGGTTGCTGACGGAAAGTTCTATGGTATTTAACATAATTTGACCTGTGTTGGCAGCATTTAGCTCTGTCCGTCTGGCTGTAGGAACCTCATCCTCTCTAGAACCCCCACGCCCCCCCCCCCCCGTCGGCTCAGCTCGGCTCGGCTCAGCCCGGCTTGGCCCAGCTTCACACAGTGCTGCCAACCTCACTGTAACACTCACACAGACAGCTCTCTCTCTCTCTTTCATCCACAACTTGCCTAATTACTGAGTTTCTCTACACCGGACAGGATAGTTTGCGGCACAAAGAACTTTCTAGTTATTGTGCCCGGAAAAGCAGGGGAAAGCCGGGAGAGGCAGGGAGAGGCAGGGAGTAGGAAGAAAGAGCTTGGCATGCAAACACACTGTTCGGATAAACACAACATGCTGGAATGACTCCCTGCCAAGTCATCAGCACACGCCAGTGAGTCAGGACATACCTCACTTTATCATCTGTTACACAAAGAGCCTCCTCCAGAACGTTTGATAATATTGGATTGCATGTTTATGTTAAACTGGATGTTGTGGATCAAGGGATATGGCAAGAACTGGACAAAAATAAGAAATGTAAGATAAGAAACTATTATTGTCATTCAAATGTTAATTACAAAATTCAGAATTATTATGATTACAATTATTATTCTTGACTTTAAGATGTAAAAGAAATAGATCATAGATCACAAATGAACATCAGTTCACCCACTTCTGCTAATACTTTTGCTAACACTTTTGCTAATACTTTTGCTAATACATTTTTGTTGCTCATTTTCTAGTTCCTTTTCATTTTTGATTTGTATGAATAAATGACATTTTATTGAGAACACTTTAAATTTAAGCTCACATGTTTTACCCTTTTAACATTGTTTTTTATTGTGCTTCTAAAAATGTACATTATGGTGTTTACTTTTTAGTTTATATTTGGAACTTTCCGTATTTAATTATCAAACAATAAGACACCTAAATAATAACAATATTTTTTAAATAATACCAATATTTTTTAAATAATAATATTTTTTAAATAATAACAATATATTTTTTACAATGTTTCCCTATTCAAGCACAACAAGTATGGATACATACCGGCTCACATAATGCATTATGTTTAAGGAGAGTGATGGTGACAGTAATCAATAGAAAGTGATTTCTCTCAGAAAGAATTTGATACATCAGAAGGTTGTTTACTGTAGCTTTGTGGTTCCCACACAGCCGGCCGTTTATTCATCCAGCCAATGCAGCTCTGTAAGCATAAATCCACTGGTCTGTCGTGGTTCTGCCCGACTCGGCCTGACCGCGTGTGTGTCTGTGTGGATGGCCCATCGTTGTGTCTGACCAGGGCTCTATAAGTCCACCCTCACTCACTCCTGCTCGGAGACAGATGGGAATTCTCCCAATCCGGGGCGTGCCACATGCATCCATCATGGCAGCTCTCTGGTTTTCCAGTGATTTACAGCTCCCGGTGCCGCCCTGCTGTCCGGTAGAGGCTGACCATGGCTGCTCCATCACCCCAGCCCGTCCCTCTGCTGATACACTGTGGTATTAACCACCGCCTAAAGACAGCCCAGAGATCAGGAATGGCTTGCAACGGGTTTGTGGAGTTTGTGTGTGTGTAATTCGGTGTGTGTGAGAGAATGTATTAGCATGTTTACTTACAAACTAATATGCATTTGAGTGTGTGTGTGTGTGTGTGTGTGTGTGTGTGTGTGTGTGTGTGTGTGTGCGAGCTCTGTTCGTTTTGGAGCGCCGTCCATCCTTTTGCCACAAAGAGGGTTTTGCGCCAAACAGCTTAGAATCACACACACTCACACACTCTCACACACACACATAACCACACACACAGCTTAGAATCAGCGCCGCTTTGAAGTGTTCTAATCCTTCCTATACCTTCAAACAACCTCTCCTGAATCTGACCAGACCGAACGGCTCACGCCAGCCGGATTCACTTCCACAGCTCAATCTGAACACATTTCACTGCATTAGCAGATCAGCTCAAGTCCTTAATGTCATTTGGTCTGGGTTCTATTCTAATGGCTGGGATCAGAGTTGTTGGTGAGAGCTGGCTGCAAACCTACGTGCAGTATGTGTGTTTGTGTTCTCTGTATTTGCCACAGATGAAAAAAAAAGTGAGTCACTTTTAGAGCACCACTCACAGCACCAATCTATTCAGTGCCGACATAATCTGCATGACAACATGCCTGCATAACTACTACATCACAGTTCCTGGGCCACATACCC